>NC_138773.1:303250247-303327353 GCF_965119305.1 Pelophylax lessonae | reverse complement strand
ACTACGTTACTTTAACTGGCAATTGCGTTGTCATGCAACACTGTACCCAAATTCAATTTAGATATTTTGATCACCACTGGGTACCCAAATTCAATTTATATCATTGTTTTCATACAAATATAATTTTTTTTTGGTGGTATTTGATCACCACTGGGAATTTTTTTATTCTTTATTATATAAATGAAAGAAGACTAAAAAGTTAAAAAAAAAAAAGATATTTTGATCACCACTGGGTACCCAAATTCAATTTATATCATTTTTTTCATACAAATAGAATTTTTTTTTTTGGTGGTATTTGATCACCACTGGGATTTTTTTTTTTATTCTTTAATATATAAATGAAAGAAGACTAAAAAGTTAAAAAAAAAATAAATAAATAAATTTTGATCACCACTGGGTACCCAAATTCAATTTATATCATTTTTTTCGTACAAATAGAATTTTTTTTTTTTCGGTGGTATTTGATCACCACTGGGATTTTTTTTTATTCTTTATTTTATAAATGAAAGAAGACTAAAAAGTTAAAAAAAAGATATTTTGATCACCACTGGGTACCCAAATTCAATTTATATAATTTTTTTCGTACAAATAGAATTTTTTTTTTTTTTCGGTGGTATTTGATCACCACTGGGATTTTTTTTATTCTTTATTTTATAAATGAAAGAAGACTAAAAAGTTAAAAAAAAGATATTTTGATCACCACTGGGTACCCAAATTCAATTTATATAATTTTTTTCATACAAATAGAATTTTTTTTTTGGTGGTATTTGATCACCACTGGGATTTTTTTTTATTCTTTAATATATAAATGGAAGAAGACTAAAAAGTTAAAAAAAAAAAAAAATTTTGATCACCACTGGGTACCCAAATTCAATTTATATCATTTTTTTTCGTACAAATAGAATTTTTTTTTTTTTTCGGTGGTATTTGATCACCACTGGGATTTTTTTTATTCTTTATTTTATAAATGAAAGAAGACTAAAAAGTTAAAAAAAAAGATATTTTGATCACCACTGGGTACCCAAATTCAATTTATATCATTTTTTTCATACAAATAGAATTTTTTTTTTTTGGTGGTATTTGATCACCACTGGGATTTTTTTTATTCTTTATTATATAAATGAAAGAAGACTAAAAAATTAAAAAAAAATATATATTTTTTGGTCACCACTGGGTACCCAAATTCAATTTATATCATATTTTTCATACAAATATAATTTTTTTTTGGTGGTATTTGATCACCACTGGGATTTTTTTTTATTCTTTATTATATAAATGAAAGAAGACTAAAAAGTTTAAAAAAAAATATATATATATTTTGATCAACACTGGGTACCCAAATTCAATTTATATAATTTTTTCATGCAAATAGAATTTTTTTTTGGTGGTATTTGATCACCACTGGGATTTTTTTTTTTTTTTATTCTTTATTATATAAATGAAAGAAGACTAAAAAATTAAAAAAAAAAGATATTTTTTACTTTCTGTCATATCTTAAAAAAAAAAAATCTAATTTCATCATATATTTAGGCCAAGTTGTATTCTGCTCAATGTCTTTGGTAAAATAAAATCCCAATAAGGTATTAATCCTGATCTACTGACGGCCATTCTCATTTCTTGAGGCTCTAAAATGCCAGGACTGTACAAATATCCCCCCAAATGACCCCTTTTTGGAAAGTAGACAGCCTGAGGTATTTCGTAAGAGCCATGGTGAGTTTTTTTCAAGTTGTAATTTGTTTAATTTGTTGTCACAAATTTTTTGAAAATTAATAAATAAAATTTATATTTTTTTGTTCACATGCTGTCACCAGTGCAGAACAACATCATTATATAACTGGTGTGGCGGTGATCTGAGATACTGACTGGTGACAATATGTTAAAAAATTATATATATTTTTTCATTTCCTTTTTCAATCTTTTTTTTTAACATATTCTCGTTTCTTTTTTTTTACATACTTTCATCAGAGTAGTTCAGTGTCACCATAATGACATTCTACTACTCTGAAGGGAGGAGGTGATTTGTTGTTTTTTTTTTTAAACTTTGATTGCTGTTTTGAACTGTCATGAATGGGTTACATTCATAACAGCCATGATTACTATTGTGTGCTGTGATTGTCCCACAGCTATCACATGGTACAGGGTGCTGTGCTTGGCCCAGGTACCATGTGACAGCTGTGGGCCAATCAAAGAATCACAACACTAAGCACAGCTGTTATGAATGAATCCCATTCATAACAATTGTGTTTACATTGTGATCACATGATACCACAGTCGCTCAAATCGAACACAATGGTTACAGGAGCGGTGTGCTGCATGTCCACCAGCTAGCGACGTACATTTATGTGATCGAGCCTGCTCATGCCACCTGAAGTAATCACACTGCGGGACCAGGACTGGCTAAAAATGTGAGGTGTATTCTGGCATCCTTATTGAAGGTGTTTATTTCTGTCTTTGCCCCCGTTAGGGAGATTCACCCTCTATTAACTTACCTTCCTTCCCCTTCCTCCCTCTGCGGCCGTGGCCTCCGATGTCACTTCCTCCTCTGCATTGACTCCTGGGAGATGAATCAATCCCAGGAGTCAATGCGCCTGCACCGGCGTCACTCGTCACTTCCGGGGCAGGCGCGTCATTCCCTGCAGAATCAATTAGAACAGCTTCTGGGCATGCGCAGAACCAGCTGCGGGATGACGTGCTTGCCCGGAAGTGAGGAGCAGGGCATTCTGGGACTCCGACATCACGGAAGAGGACACGAAGAGGACGCTCCGGCTTCAGCTGCCCACAATGCAGATGGCAGGGCTGGACAAGACATTTTCAAGGTAAGTTTTTCTTCTTACAGGTAAGCTAAACAGGGGACAATTCAGAAGCTATCATTGCTTAACCACTTAAGCCCCGGAAGATTTTACCCCCTTCCTGACCAGGGCCTATTTTGCGATTTGGCACTGCGTGACTTTAACGGACAATTGCGCGGTCATGCGACACTGTACCTAAACAAAATGGACGTTCTTTTTTTCCCACAAACAGAGCTTTCTTTTGGTGGTATTTGATCACCTGTGCGATTTTTACTTTTTGCTCTATAAGCAAAAAAAGAGCGTAAATTTTGAAAAAATAACAATATTTTTCACATTTTTTTTATATGAAATTCCCCAAAAAAAATGTAAAAATCAAAATTTTTTAACATTTTAGGCCAATTTGTTTTCTGCTGCCTATGTTTGGTGAAAAAAATCGCAATAAGCATATTTTAAATGGTTTGCGCAAAAGTTATTGCGTTTACTAACTAAGGGAAAGATTTTTGTCATTTTTGCTGTTTTTTTTTAACGAGTAATGGCGGCGATGTGCGATTTTTTTTGCGGGACTGCGACATTGCGGCGGACAGATTGGACCCTTGACTGACATTTTTGACACTTTTGGGAGTACCAGTGACATTACTACAGTAATCAGTGCTATATATATGCACTGTTACTGTAAAAATGACACTGGCAGGGAAGGGGTTAACTTTATTGGAGAAGGAGGGGTTAAGTGTGTCCCTAGGGGTGTGCTTCTAACTGTGATTGGCTGTGGCTACTACTGTAAAAACAGACATCAACGGTCCTACATAGTAGAACCGTCTGATCTCCATTTTTACACAGGGAGAATGACAGGCGGCTTGTTTACATAAGCCGCCTGCCTTTCTCCCTCTCTACCGACGATCGCAGTGTGACCGGCGGACATCGGGACCGCCGGTCACACGCACGGACTCCTTAGTGATTGAGCCGGGGCGGCTGGTAACCCCAAAAGTGTCAAAAATGTCAATCAAGGGTCCGATCTGTCCACCGCAATGTCGCAGTCCCGCAAAAAAAAAAAAAAAACGCAGATCGCCGCCATTACTCGTTAAAAAAAAAAAACACCAAAAATGACAAAAATCTTTCCCTTAGTTAGTAAACACGATAACTTTTGCGCAAACCAATGAAAATACGCTTTTTGCGATTTTTTTTACCAAACATAGGTAGCAGAAAACAAATTGGCCGAAAATGTTAAAAAATTTTGATTTTTACATTTTTTTGGGGGGAATTTCATATAAAAAAATTTGAAAAATATTGTTATTTTTGCAAAATTTATGCTCTTTTTTTGTTTATAGCGCATGATCAAAAAATCGCACAGGTGATCAAATACCACCAAAAGAAAGCTCTGTTTGTGGGAAAAAAAGGACGTGAAATTCGTTTAGGTACAGCGTCGCACGACCGCGCAATTGTCCGTTAAAGTCACACAGTGCCGAATCGCAAAATTGGCCCTGGTCAGGAAGGGGGTAAAATCTTCCAGGGCTTAAGTGGTTAATAACCATTTTTCTGCTTTAAAGTGGCAACGTCCCCGAGAAGTGCTATGGGCACCCAGCATGACCCAGCTCAATAGCTGGCTTGTACCAGTACATTAATTGGTGATCAGTTCGATACTTGGCATGTACCAGGAGCTAGATCTATGATGGCTTTATTACCGAGCACTTACTACGAGTCTGATTTGTGATTTTCCAATGGCAGATGCTGGATCCTGATCTGTATCTGGCTCAATAAATAGCTGGTGATAAAACTGAGATTTGTGGTCAATTCTACACGAGGTAATAGAACTCAGATACTTTATTATTACTGGTCCATAGTGGTGTCCTGTTGGCTTGTGATATAGGCCCAATGAAGAGAGGAAGTGCTATGTTTGGGGACACGGGACACGGTCTTCAAGTCAAAACACTTTAACCACTTTACCACCGGAGGATTTTGCTGTTACGTCCAGGCCACTTTTTGCATTTCGGCACTGTGCGAATTTAACTGACAATTGCGCGGTCATGCAACGTCGTACCCAAACGAAATTTATGTCCTTTTTTTCCCCACAAACAGAGCTTTCTTTTGGTGGTATTTTATCACCTTTGCGATTTTAATTTTTTGCGATATTAATTAAAAAAAATCAACAATTTTGAAAAAATAACAGTATTTTTCTACTTTGATAGTTAAAAAATATCCAATATATTAAATTTTTGTCATATATTTAGGCCAAAATGTATTTAGCTACATGTCTTTGACAAAAAAATTCTCAATGAGCGAATTCTTAACCGCTTTATGACTGGAAGGTTTTACCCCATTCCTGACCAGGCCATATTTTGCGATTCGGCACTGCGTTACTTTAACGGATAATTGCACGGTCGTGCAACACTGTACCCAAATTAAATTTATGTCCTTGTTTTCCCCACAAATAGAGCTTTCTTTTGGTGGTATTTGATCACCTGTGCGATTTTTACTTTTTGCGTTTTAAACAAAAAAAGAGCGACAATTTTGAAAAAATAACAATATTTTTCACATTTTTTTATATGAAATTCCCCCCCAAAAAAATGTAAAAATCAAATTTTTTTTTATCATTTTAGGCCAATTTGTTTTCTGCTACATATTTTTGGTAAAAAAAATTGATTGGTTTGCGCAAAAGTTATTGCGTTTACTAACTACGGGAAAGATTTCTGTCATTTTTGGTGTTTTTTTTTTTTAACGAGTAATGTCGGCGATCTGCGATTTTTTTTTTTGCGGGACTGCGACATTGCGGCGGACAGATCAGACCCTTGACTGACATTTTTGACACTTTTGGGGGTACCAGTGACATTACTACAGTAATCAGTGCTATAAATATGCACTGTTACTGTAAAAATGACACGGGCAGGGAAGGGGTTAATTTTCATTGGAGAGGGAGGGGTTAATGTATGCCTGGTGCTTACTAACATGTGTGGGGGGGGGGGAGGTGACTGAGTGACACAGGGACAGATCGCAGGTTCAGCTATGCTGAACTCTGCAATCTGACCCTGCCTGTCACTTAGGAGATCCGCCCGCTTGTGTAAATTTCCACACAAGATCCCCAAAGATTGGGGAAGAGCGGCGGTGATCACCACCTCTCCTCCCCTGGCCCGACTCCCGCCGCCGAGAGAGGGGAATGTCTGGTGACGTAGGTCTACGTCGCCAGACGATAACGAGCCACTTTGCCGCAGTGCAGTCAACGTGACTGGTCGGCAAGTGGTTAAAGGGGATTTGATCTTTTTGTGGCCATGCTTCATCTTCTGCATCATGACTTGTGTCCTGTAAATAGACCATGACCACCAATCCATGCCGTGTGCAGCTTTGCATACGCATTCATAAACATCTGTAAGTAATTTTTAGAATAAAACCATGCTGCAGTGCATCCCTCCTAGCCTAGTGCATCCAGGAGGGACAATGGCAGCATTCAGTCCCACTGCAGGCAGCCTGTCAAAGTCTATGAAAGGATTGATCTTGAGAGGGCTGTACTGAGTGCTACCAGCATTTAGGGCCCTGTACTTTCAGGATAAGGTTCTGGAACCCTGTCCCCGAACAGACGGGGCTCTAAACACTAATCTTCCAGGACTTCTGAATTCAGGAAATGTCATCATTTTATTGATAGAATCCTGAATGCTGGTCTTCCAGAACTTCTCCTAGGTCCCCTGCATTCCAGAACCTCATCACTGAATGGAGAGGGCCCTAAATGCCGGTCTTCCAGGACTTTTTTTTAGGTCCTCTGCAGGGCAGCCATCAGGGGGGGGGACAGCCCATACACCCAGGCGTTTCGAGGGGCTCAGCCGCCCAGGCCCCCACCAAAGGGACAGAGTTGTTGTTGCTGTAGTAACTAGCAATTGCTAAAGCAGGGCAGCTGCAGAGTTAGCCGATGCAGCTGAAGGGATGTCTCTTTGCTGGATTGGGATGTCTCTTTGCTGAATATATGAGGTCGTCTCTTTACTGGATTGAGATGTCTCTTTGCTGAATATAAGAGTTTGTCTCTTTACTGGATTGAGATGTCTCTTTGCTGAATATAAGAGTTTGTCTCTTTATGGATTGGGATGTGTCTTTTCTGAATATATATGAGGCTGTCTCTTTACTGGATTGGGATGCCACTTTGCTGAATATATAAGGCTATTTGTTGGATTGGGACGTCACTTTGCTGAATTTATGAGGCCGTCTCTTTACTGGATCGGGATGTCTCTTTGCTGAATATATGGGGATGTCTCTATGCTGGATTGGATTCATTTTCATGTAATAGGTTGTAAGAGTGTTAAAATAGAAGTGGGTGCACTGAAGGACTCGTGGGATGGCCAGTGGGCGGATTTGGTGGGACGATCAGAGGGCGGGCCCTGCAGAATGTTGGTGGTCAGGCCCAGAGAGACCCAGGCCTAAAGCTGTGTAAGGGGCCCCAACATTTCTGATGGCTGCCCTGGTCCTCTGTATTCTGGAACCTCATCCCTGAATAGACAGGGCCCCAAATACTGGTCTTCAAGGACTTCTACATTCCGGAACCTCATCCCCGAACTGACAGGGCCCCAAATACCAGTCTTCAAGGACTTCTCCTAGGTCTTCTGCATTCCAGAACCTCATTCCTGAACAGACAGGGCCTGAATGTGGAGAGCCCAAAACGCTGGTCTTCCAAGACTTCATCTAGGTCTTCTGCTTTCCAAGCCTCATCACTGAGTGGACAGAGTCCTATTTGCTGGTCTCCCTAGACTTCTCCTAGGTCTTTTGCATTCCAGAACCTCATCCATAAATGGACAGGGTCCTAAACGCTGAAACCGTTGTTCAGCCTCGTCCAGCTGCAGCCTCATATAGACTTTTTCAGGCTGCCTAAACTGACCCATCAGGTTTTTTTTGCCATCTGTATCCCATTAGGAAGATTTCTCTTCACTTCCTGTCCCATAGTCAAACAGGAAGTGAGAGCTGCGTCATCCATCCACTTGATGTAGGCAATACCCTGAAGCAGTATCTGGAAGCCACAGCTTCCTTTCAGCAGTCTGAATACGTATTTATTCCCTTCTGTGGAAAGAGCAAATGGATACGTGCTTCATCAAGATCCATTTCTGCGTGGATCGTTCAGACCATACAGTGGGCCTATAAAGCGAAGGGTTTGGTGCCTCCAGCGGCGGTGACAGCGCACTTGACTCGGAGCGTCTCAACATCCTGGGCAGTTTCCAGACATGTCGCTTCCGAAGTAATCTGTAGGGCAGCCTCTTGGTCTTCTAACAACACGTTCCAGTCCGATTATTGTGCTAAAGCAGCTGTCCTGTCTTCTGTTAATTTTGGCTTACAAGTCCTGTCAGTTGATGGGGTCAATTAAACTTTTTTGTTCAGCATCTGCCCACCCGGGTGTGTAGGGCAAGTTATTTCCCAAATCATATGCTGCCATGGAGTCTGCCAGGAAAACTGAAAATTGTTATCAAATATTGTAATTTTCCTTTCCTGATGGACTCCATGGCATCAGTAGTCTCCTCCAAGTTCCTGAGTAGTTACAGAACATGGATGCTGAACCGGAGCAAAGATTTATGGGAGTGGGGTCCTATAGGGTAGGAATGAAGGCAGGTCTAAACCAAAAACTCAGGAAAGGAAAATTACCGTATTTGATAATTTGTATAAGCTCTATTATTTATTGCATTGGCCTTTTTTTGCATTATATGTTTGTTTATGGATTTAATTTTCACTGGCACTTTATATATATGAAACAATTACCTATTTAGTTATTTTCTTTGTCACTTTCTAGTTATTATTTTTACCTTGATTTAGAGGCAGCGCAATCATACATTTTAATATTGATTTATTGCGGACGTGGGAACACATTTGGTGATTGCAGCAGCTGCACCCTGTAATTTCCTTATTTTTACCAATAGGTGGCAACCTACTACCACATTTATACACTTTGGAAAATAGTATAGTTGCCCACAGCATCCATTTATGTTCTTTATAATGGAACTTCACCCAAAAGGGGTAGCTCCACTTGTCTGCTTCCCCCCTCCCCCTTTAAGTTTGGGCACTTTGTTTTTGTTTGCGGGTAACTTGTTATGACAAGTACCCACTCCCACTTCTGGTCGGATCCCTGCAGCGATCCAAGTGAACATTCGGTCCCTCCTTCCACCGCAGCCTTCTGGGACACGTACCAAGTCCCAGAAAACTACAGGACTATTCACAGAGGGCAGTGTGGCTCGTACATGCACAGTGGGAAGCCGGCTGTGAAGCCGCAAGCAGTCACAGCCGACTTCCCAAAGTAAACATGCTGGCGCCTGGAACTAAAGACAGCTGAAGAGCGAGCTCGGGTGAGGCCAGCGCTGGATCCCTGGACAGGTAAGTGTCCAATTATTAAAAGTACAGTACGATTGGCTGCTGAAGCAGGGCAGACACGTCCTTTCCCCGAGGCTCCCAAATCTAGATTTGGAATCTCGTTTTTGAACATTAGAAGCTTCTTGGAGAACTTTATGTGTCTCATTTCTTGAGCGGTCCTCCCCTCCCTTGGCCTCCCTTATCAGGATGGTGCAGCTGCCAGGCATAAAATGTGTATTTCAGGAACAGGCATGTCAGCATTACATAACTAATATAATGCTATTGTCGGATCTAAATCAGATTCCAAAATACATATATAGAGCATGTAAGTAATCAGGGGATGTATTTGATGGTCACACTACTGTTCTGTATTGTCTAATGGTACAAGGACCAAAAAAGACCCTATATCAGCCTTTTCAATGTTTTTTTTTTTTAACATGGAGGAACCCTTGAAATAACGTTTAGGCCCCTGAATACCCCTGCCAATGATTATCATATCTAACACTCATGGGATATTAACAGTAAGTGATGGATTTGGGATGGGAAGAATGTTCATACATTGGTAATCAGTGGGAAGAATGCTCCTTACATTGGTGGTCAGTGGGAAGAATGCTCCTTACATTGGTGGTCAGTGGGAAGAATGCCCCTTACATTGGTGGTCAGTGGGAAGAATGCTCCTTACATTGGTGGTCAGTGGGAAGAATGCTCCTTACATTGGTAGTCAGTTGGAGGAAAGTTCCTTACATTGGTGGTCAGTGGGAAGAATGCCCCTTACATTGGTCATTTGGCAGGTAACACAGATCTCATATTTGTATTTCATCTGTGAATTTAGAATTTTACCTGGAGTTCAGCTTAAGGCTAGGTTCACCTGCCTGCAGTTTTCATGCGTTTTGCATGTTTTTTTTGTTCCCCTTAACCGCTTGCCGACCGCCGCAAGACTATTTACTGCGGCGGTCAGCCCCGTACAGGCAAAGTGACGTAGGACTACATCGCTAGCCTGTGAGCCTCTAGGGGGCGAGCGCGCGCCGCCGGAGGCGCGCTCCCGCTCCCGCTCATTTCCTTAACAAGTCCACGCGTGTGACCGGCGGACCCGATGTCCGCCGGTCACTCGCGATCTCCCCATGCAGAGGGAGAAAGGCAGGCGGCTAATGTAAAGCCGCCTGTCATTCTCCCTGATCTAACTGCAGAGATCATACGATCCTGCTATGTAGGATCATATGTCTCCATGGTTACATCACTAGCCACACCCCTTTACAGTTAGAAGCACGCCCCTAGGGACACATTAAAACACTGCATCACCAATAAAGTTAACCCCTTCCCTGCCAGTGTCATTTTTACAGTAACAGTGCATATGTATAGCACTGATTACTGTAGTAATGTCACTGGTAACCCCAAAAGTGTCAAAAATGTCAGTCAAGGGTCCGATCTGTCCGCCGCAATGTCGCAGTCCCGCAATTACTCGTTAAAAAAAAAAAAAACACCAAAAATGACAAAAATCTTTCCCTTAGTAAACGCAATAACTTTTGCGCAAACTAATCAAAATACGCTTATTGCGATTTTTTTTTACCAAACATATGTAGCAGAAAACAAAATGGCCAAAAATGTTAAAAAATTTTGATTTTTACATTTTTTTTTTGGAATTTCATATAAAAAAATGTGAAAAATATTATTTTTTCAAAATTGTCGCTCTTTTTTTGTTTATAGCGCAAAAAGTAAAAATCGCTCGGGTGATCAAATACCACCAAAAGAAAGCTCTGTTTGTGAGAAAAAAAGGATGTCAATTTCATTTGGGTACAGCGTCACACGACCGCGCAATTGTCCGTTAAAGTCACGCAGTGCCGAAATGCAAAATAGGGCCTGGTCAGGAAGGGGGTAAAATCTTCCGGGGCTTAAGTGGTTAACAAACTGTGAAAAGTGGGTTGTTAAGGAGCGGATGACAGCCAGGTCCCTAACAACCAGTCATCAGCAGTCAGCAGGGTGTAAAAAAAAAAAAAAAAAAAAAAAGAATTTCCTGCAAAGAAAAAAAGCAACGTTGAGTCCCCCTCAATCCATTACAGGCTTTTTGGGTCTGGTACGGATTTTGGGGGGGCCCCACTTAATTTTTTTTTTTTTTAAAGAGCATGAAGGCAGCGAAGGGTCTGGTATGGATTGGGGGAAACCACACGCTGTTTTTGTCCCTATTTTTTCTTTGCCGGCAATTCTTTTTTTTTACATTGAGCTGTCAGCAGGGAACCCCACTGACAGCTGTTGACTCATCGGTTGTTAAGGGCATGTTAGCCGCCTGCTCCTTAACAACCGGCTATTCACAGTTTGTTATGGAGGGGAAAAAAAACAACTGCAAAACACATCAAACACTTGCGTTTTTGGTGCGGGTCCATTGAAGTCTATTACATGCAAAATGCAATCTGCTGCAGGAAAAAGTCCCTGGCCCTTTCCAAAAATGCAGCAGCTGAAAAACACACGGATGTGAACGTGTCCCATAGGAAACCATGTTAAATTAACTGTAATGCGTTTCTGCAAAACGCACTAAAAAAAAAAAAAAAAAAAAAAAAAAAAAAAAGCATGTTTGAACCGAGCCTTAATAAACGGCATAATGCACCTTTTGTGTACAAACCCAATTCCAAAAAAGTTGGGACACTGTACAAATTGTGAGTAAAAAAAGGAATGGACTAATTTACAAATCTCATAAAATTATATTTTATTCACAATATAATATAGATAACATATCAAATGTTGAAAGTGAGACATTTTGAAATGTCATGCCAAATATTGGCTCATTTGGATTTCATGAGAGCTACACATTCCAAAAAAGTTGGGACAGGTAGCAATAAGAGGCCGGAAAAGTTAAATGTACATATAAGGAACAGCTGGAGGACCAATTTGCAACTTATTAGGTCAATTGGCAACATGATTGGGTATAAAAAGAGCCTCTCAGAGTGGCAGTGTCTCTCAGAAGTCAAGATGGGCAGAGGATCACCAATTCCCCCAATGCTGCGGCAAAAAATAGTGGAGCAATATCAGAAAGGAGTTTCTCAGAGAAAAATTGCAAAGAGTTTGAAGTTATCATCATCTACAGTGCATAATATCATCCAAAGATTCAGAGAATCTGGAACAATCTCTGCGTAAGGGTCCAGGCCGAAAAACATACTGGATGCCCCGTGATCTTCGGGCCCTTAGACGGCACTGCATCACATACAGGAATGCTACTGTAATGGAAATCACAACATGGGCTCAGGATTACTGCCAGAAAACATTGTCGGTGAACACAATCCACCGTGCCATTCGCCGTTGCCGGCTAAAACTCTATAGGCCAAAAAAGAAGCCATATCTAAACATGATCCAGAAGCGCAGGCGTTTTCTCTGGGCCAAGGCTCATTTAAAATGGTCTGTGGCAAAGTGGAAAACTGTTCTGTGGTCAGACGAATCAAAATTTGAAGTTCTTTTTGGAAAACTGGGACGCCATGTCATCCGGACTAAAGAGGACAAGGACAACCCAAGTTGTTCTCAGCGCTCAGTTCAGAAGCCGGCATCTCTGATGGTATGGGGTTACATGAGTGCGTGTGGCATGGGCAGCTTACACATCTGGAAAGGCACCATCAATGCTGAAAGGTATATCCAAGTTCTAGAACAACATATGCTCCCATCCAGATGTCGTCTCTTTCAGGGAAGACCTTGCATTTTCCAATTTTCCAACATGGCAATGCCAGGCCATCAATTACAACATCATGGCTGTGTAGAAGAAGGATCCGGGTACTGAAATGGCCAGCCTGCAGTCCAGATCTTTCACCCATAGAAAACATTTGGCGCATCATAAAGAGGAAGATGCAACAAAGAAGACCTAACACAGTTGAGCAACTAGAAGCCTGTATTAGACAAGAATGGGACAACATTCCTATTCCTAAATTTGAGCAACTTGTCTCCTCAGTCCCCAGACGTTTGCAGACTGTTATAAAAAGAAGAGGGGAGGCCACACAGTGGTAAACATGGCCTTGTCCCAACTTTTTTGAGATGTTGATGCCCTGAAATTGAAAATCAACTTATTTTTCCCTTAAAATGACACATTTTCTCAGTTTAAACCAGGGCTTGACAAATTTTCCTGAAATCTAGGAGCCAGCTAAAAAAGTTAAGAGCCATTTATTTTTTTTAAACAAACAAACAACCAAGCTTTATTTCCAAAAAAATAACATACTAAATTTACACATAAAGAGGACTAGAACCCCACTTTCCTCTATAGTGCAATCGGATGGAAACAGACTGTCTGTCAGTTTCCATCCAATGCCATCTGATCCGATCCACGGGATGGATAGAAAATAGAACCACCATCCGTCTGTTTTTGGCAGACAGGATCAGATGGCGGCAAATTACTGTTCAATAGAGGAGACTGAAGGGTCCCATTAGGTCTGCCTGAAAAACTGACAGGTGGACCTGATCAGACAGCCCGTGTAAAAGGGGCCTTCGGCTGTGGCATGGCGATGAGGAAAAAAAAATTATATATTATTATATAATTTTTTTTATAATAATTGAAAAAAAAAAAATAGAAAAATACATTTTTTCTTTTTATAATTGAAAAAATAATTTTTTTTTTAATAATTTAAAAAAATAAAATAATAATTCATAATAACCACACTCCCTGTCCACTTACCTTTTAAGCAAAGGTAAGTGGACGGGGAGATGAAGGCTGCAAAAACGTCCCTCTCATCTCCTCTTGGGGAAGGAGATGGGCAGGCATTGAGTACAGGCAGGGCAAACAGCCATTAGTTACTGCTTGTCAAACTCCCAGCCACCACAAGAGGGTGCCAGTTCCCCGTTCTCTCACTGAAGAAGGCCGAAAAGCCGCAGCCTCAATTATCGGATGGCGTGGTAGTCCGTGCACTCGGTGAGTGGTTGGGGGGGCGCAAAAGGGACAGGACACCTCTTGCAGTGCACCCCAGGCGCCAGGTCGCTAATTCTAGTCGCCAATGCGACCTGGCGCCTGGGGTTTGTTGAGCCCTGGTTTAAACATTTGATATGTCATCTATGTTATATTCTGAATATTGAAATTTAAAAACTTCCACATCATTGCATTCGGTTTTTATTCACAATTTGTACAGTGTCCCAACTTTTTTGGAATCGGGTTTGTAAATTGAAAGAACTTTACACACATTTTGACAATAAAGTTTATTTTTTTGTAACATTTACCCATTAGACTGTAGCAGCAGACAGCAGTCTGTGTAGTTATCTGTATAAATAAGAATTCTCTGACACATGCTGAGGAAATTAACAACTGAAGTTTATTAATGAGTTGGAGGGTAACAAGAGTGATCTCTAAGTACATTGCGGTCTCTCTTTTTGTAACTATTGGGTTAGTTTAATTATTATACACTGTACACACATATAAACTGTATACGGCCATCCCAGCACACCTACACACACACACAGATATAACTAGACACACCTCTACAAACACATATATACAGTGTAATATGACCTCACACACACCCCATATATACACAGACCCCACACACACAGGACAGCACATATCAAAGCAAAATTAGGCAATACACATCCCCCAGCTGGTGTGACACTACAAGTCCCAGTGTGCGGGTGGGTAGATGGGTATGCTGAGACTTGTAGTTCCATAACAGCTGAAGCCTCACATTTCCCAATGCGAGTTATAGAAGGTAGTCAGTGATAACTTTGCTTTTTTTCATTACTTTACAGAATAAAAAATACCTGCACCTTAATTTATGATACATGGTGAAGTGCCTTACGTCTAATGAATATATAAGGGAATTGTTTTAAATAATTCCCCAGAAAAGCTGGATGACCATTAGTATGGCTCCGTTATACAAATCATTTAGGCTATGTCAACCAGTGGGAAAAAAAAAAAAAGAAAATTAGAAAATGAATAAAGAGCACCTGTCACGCACTGAAAGGACGTTCCTTTGATATTGGTGAGAATGTTGTCTCTAGTGGCGCCCTCTATAGGGGAGGAGTTTCTTGCATTCCCTCCCCATTTCTCCGCAGCTACAGTTACTGAGAAAAGTGCACACTTGAATGACATAAATCTCTGTTCTTATTTCTTACTCTTTATTGTACCCGTGGAAGGGACACATTTTTTTCAGCTGCTTTGGGCGTCACAAAACAGAAACATTCCGCTGTTGGGAGCAGTCAATGATAAGAAAGCAGAATATCTTATTACTAAGAAAATTGCTGTGGCTTCATTGGTCAAGCTTTAAAAGTGTCTCCCTGCTATTTATAAAGGGTTGGAACCATGTTAAGGGCCTTTCACACTCTAACTGCTGGTGGGAGATGGCTGTTTAGGGTGATCTTAACAATGGAGAGGTTTCCTGATCATGTGATTGGCTGTAATAGTGGTCATGTAATCAGGAGCCCATCCTACCAGCTCCCAACTGCAAACTGGGAGCTGGTGGTGAGAGCATGGTCACAGTGCTGGGAGCATGTGACTGAGCGCACTCCCAGCGCAGGACTGTGATTCCAGTTCCAGCAGCACAGGAATAATGAAGAATGCTCCTTACATTGGTGGTCAATGGGAAGAACGCCCCTTACATTGGTGGTCAGTGGGAAGAATGCTCCTTACATTGGTGGTCAGTGGGAAGAATGCTCCTTACATTGGTGGTCAGTGGAAAGAATGTCCCTTACATTGGTGGTCAGTGGGAAGAATGTCCCTTACATTGGTGGTCAGTGGGAAAAATGCCCCTTACATTGGTGGTCAGTTGGAAGAATGTCCCTTACATTGGTGGTCAGTGGGAAGAATGTCCCTTACATTGGTGGTCAATAAGAAGAATGCTCCTTACATTGGTGGTCAATAGGAAGAATGCTCCTTACATTGGTGGTCAGTGGGAAGAACGTCCCTCTACATTGGTGGTCAGTGGGAAGAACGTCCCTCTACATTGGTGATCAGTGGGAAGAACGTCCCTCTACATTGGTGGTTAGTGAGAAGAACGTTCCTTACATTGGTGGTCAGTGGGAAGAAAGTCCCTTACATTGGTGGTCAGTGGGAAGAACATCCCTTTCATTGGTGGTCAGTGCGAAGAACATCCCTTACATTGATGGTCAGTGGGAAGAATGTCCCCCACATTGGTGGTCAGTGGGAATAATGCCCTGTAAAGTGGTGGCCAGTGAAGAACATTGCTCCCCTAGGGATAGCAGTAAAAACCTGATAGAGAGGATAATGTGATACTGCTTTCTAAAGCTTCATAATTATTGTCAGGTTGGGGTGATTGGGGGTCAGGGGATCAGGTTGGGTACTTTACACTTCTCCTTCTGATCATGTTCTGGGTGAGATGTGTGCCACACACACACTGGATTTTGTTTTTGATTTCTGTTTTTTTATCTGACTGTAAAATGTTGCTTTTGGGCCTATTTGATTGGCCGGTGCCAGCCCCTGCGTGGGCACTTTTCTTTATTGTTCAAATAAACAGAATTTAAAAAAAAAAAACCTGATAAAAGGTTATAGTCCTACCCCGATCTAACCAGAATATAAAGCCCCCTGCTAGCCCGCGACTCCCAAAAGATGATATGGTTCCACATTTTGCAGCATTTCCCGGGCCTGGGGATGAAGCCTTGACCTACTGGGCTCATAGAAAGCAAGTTAAATGACATCCAGTCCAGGAACAGGAGCGGCACTGGATCGGTAACTGGCTGAGTCTGTAGGGGTAAGCATCGGAGATTGAGCGAGTATTGTAGCCGGACATGCATTTTTTTAAATCTTTACCTAGGATAGAGTTAGGCTTTAAAGAGGAAGTAAACCCTCCTCTGTAACTTGTACCTATAGGTAAGCCTATGATAAGGCTTACCTATAGGTACTGTAAATATCTCCTAAACATGTACCGTTTAGGAGATATTTACCTTACATGCAGCCAGTGACATCACTGGCGCATGCGCTCTGAAGGAACGGCTGCTGGTGCCGTTCCTTCAGAGCTCCGTGCCGTGACCGTCGGCTCCCGCATGCGTGTGCAGGAGTGACGTCACCGCGGCTCCGGCCAATCAGATGACCGGATGCCGCGATCCCGGGGGTAAGCGGGCGGCACGGCGGGGGCTCGTTCTAAGGTAAGTATTTCATAATGAGCTAGTATGCATACTAGCTCATTATGCGTTTCTCTTTCAGGTTGCCAAAAAAAAATTAAAAATTTTATGGGTTTACAACCTCTTTAACCGCTTGCCGACCGCCGCACGACTATATACTGCGGCGGTCAGCCCCTCACAGGCAGAGTGACGTAGCGGTACGTCACTAGCCTGGGAGGGTCTGGGGAGCGAGCGCGTGCCGCCGCCGGCGCGCTCCCGCGCGGTCACGGACCCCCCCGCGCGTGTGACTGGCGGACCCGATGTCCGCCGGCCACTCTGCGATCGGCGGGGGAGAGGGAGAAAGTCAGGCAGCTTGTGTAAACAAGCTGCCTGTCATTCTCCTCAGTGTAAAGACACTGATCACACGGATCTAGTATGTAGATCCGTTGATCAGTGTCCTTACAGCTCAAGCCACAGCCAATCACAGTAGAAAGCACGCCCCTAGGGACACACACAGCCCCTCCCTCCCAAATAAAGTTAACCCCTTCACTACCAGTGTATTTTTACAGTAACAGTGCATATGTATAGCACTGATTACTGTAGAAATGTCACTGGTAACCCCAAAAGTGTCAAAAATGTCAGTCAAGGGTCCGATCTGTCCGCCCCAATGTCGCAGTACGGCATAAAAAAAAAAAAAAAACGCAGATCGCCGCCATTACGCGTTAAAAAAAAAAAACAACAAAAATGACAGAAATCTTTCCCTTTGTTAGTAAACGCGATAACTTTTGCGCAAACCAATAAAAATACGCTTTTTGCGATTTTTTTTACCAAACATAGGTAGGATAAAACAAATTGGCCGAAAATGTTAAAAAATTTTGATTTTTACATTTTTTTTTTGGGGAATTTCATATAAAAAAATGTGAAAAATATTGTTATTTTTGCAAAATTGACGCTCTTTTTTTTGTTTATAGCGCGTGATCAAAAAATCGCACAGGTGATCAAATACCACCAAAAGAAAGCTCTGTTTGTGGGAAAAAAAGGACGCCAAATTCGTTTAGGTACAGCGTCGCACGACCGCGCAATTGTCCGTTAAAGTCACGCAGTGCTGAATCGCAAAATACCCCCTGGTCGTTTAGCAGCCAAATCCTCCGGGGCTTAAGTGGTTAAAAGAAAACCTTTGGTTGGAGGCGAACATTATATTTAACATGAAACATGGTCAGAGAACACAGCCTCCCCCGCTCCCCACCTACAGAATTTGGGGTTCTTCTCCCTGCTGGCTTCTGTCAAATTTTACATTTAGAGTGGTTGTGCGTGATTCTTCATTCTTGACGAGTTGGGAAAAGACTACAAGTCCCATCTTCCATCAAGGCAGAAAGACTGTGGTTCCCAATGGAGCACAAGTGAGTAACAGCACCGCACTGCCAGCTCACTGATACTTCACCCAGCCCCATAGCTGAAGGTCCAAAATACGGACTGGAGCTGGAAGAATATTCTGTTGGAGCCTGAGCATTGCACCTGCAATGTACTGATCATGCTTGCAATGCTTTGCAGGCTCAAATGCAAAAAAAAAAAAATCAATCTATAAATGCACATTATGGCTTTTTTGTAACATCGGTGCATTTATTATTTTCTTTTGCAAAAGGTAGAATTTTCCTTTAAGGAAGTCTTGGAGCCAAAACACTGGTGATCTGCATAACACAAAATACATTTTCAGTCTCTAATTATATACATATACAAGAAGGTACAGCAGTTCCAAAAAAGCTAAATATTTCACCTTAATTTAGATAACTAAAAATAATTATGTAATAAATATTAGAGCTCCAATTTAAGAACATTTTTTAAGGATTTAATTTTGTCTAAACATTTCAGAAGCGGCCACTTCCCGGTGACAGGAGGGGACTTGTCCTGCCTTTACAGACATCATAGCTTATTCACAGAGGATTTATCAGCACATATTCCTTCACCAGCAGACGGAAATCTGAGAATAAATTTATCTTAACAGGAGTCGAGCCAAATGAGAAAAGCTCAAGGAAATCATAGAATATATTTGCAGTGTGCTGGTATTGGTAATGTACGGTCCGATTGCTGAGTCGGTATCAGACACTATCCTACCAGGATCAAGTTAGAGGTATTACCAGGATAACTGGAAATTCCACTTTTGGGATATTCTATGTAGTATAACCAGAAAGCCCAGTGGTTCGGACTTCTGCCTTTTGAGTACTGGTATCCTCTTTGAATCCTGGTCAGCACACAATCTGCATGGAAACTGCATGTTCTCCCTGTGCTTTTATGGGTTTCCTCCCACACATGTTGGTAGGTCAATTGGCTCCTGTATAAATTGCCACCTAGTATGTGAGCTCATGAGATAAGGACTTTAGACTGTAAGCTCCTTGAGGGCAGGGACTGAGATGGATTGATAGTATGTAAAGCTTTGTGTAAATTGATGGCACCATATAAATGCCAAATAATATTAAAGTGGTTGTAAACCCACTTTGATGACTTTTACCTATAGGTGCTGTAAATATCTCCTAAACATGCACTGTTTAGGAGATATTTACATTGCATGCAGCCGATGACGCCATCGGTGCATGCACTCTGAAGAAACGGCTGCCCGTGCCGTTTCTTCAGAGCCCTGTGCCGTGAGTGACGTCATGCGGCTCCGGCCAGTAATACAGCCGGAGTCCGCAGACCCGGAAAGAAGAAGGGTGAAGATGGATGTGGCCGGCAGCAGGGACAACAAAGGCTTTGTTGCAGGTAAGTGTCAAATAATGTGCTAGTATGCAATGCATTTACTTTGCAGGGAAAAAAAAGAAAAAAAAAAAAAGTTAAGAGTTTACTTCCTCTTTAATAATGAGCAGGGCCCAGTGATCTCTCTTATACCAAATTGTATTGTAACTGTAATGTCTGCCTTCATTTTGTAAAGCAATGCACAAACTGTTGGCGCTATATAAATCCTATATAATAATATATTATTATACATATACTTTCCAACAACTCTTTTCTTGGGACGACAATCTGCAATTTTAAATTTCAACCACAGCAGCATCTAGTGGTAAAATAGGATTCTGCAGCACAACCTACAAATACTATTACTCCCTTATAGGGTCACTATTTTCAGTCTTTATTATGCCATGCACTTTAAACAATAACTGGGCAAGAATCCCTGCTGTGTCTGGCAGGATGCAATTTGAGGGCACTCTGTGCTGATAAACAATAGAGAAAAGAAAGAACTTTTTGGAACTATCCTTTAAGATGTACAAGTCACCAATGTATACAATAGAAATCATGGGCCACACCAAAGTTTTAAAGAATGTGGCCTAAAGTGACTGAGTGACATCACTGGTTCCTAGTGAGGTGACAGGCTGGCGCTTCAAGGGATAAATGGTCGTTTTTGCCTAGGGTACCATTACAAAGTAGATTTGCTTACCTCATTCCTCACTCCTGCTGGCTTTAGTCCCCCAAAGCACCTATTTTGATGCTCTGTCTGTTGATCTTACTCTGGCATCATTACTAACGATGCAGAACCAACAATTGAGTATTGTAAAGGCGGACACACATGGATCGAATTTTGGCTGCTTCAGCAGGGACAGGCCGAATTTCAATTTATGTATGGGCAGGCTGTTGGGTTTTTCCCGAACGATCAGTACTGCCAGCTATACCCAGTGGCACTAAGCAGTGTGTTCTGACGGCAGGGGAGGCTCCTTACTGTCAGGATGCAATAACTGATTGGAAATGGGAGTGATTTCCTCATCCACATCGAGTGTGTGGATAGGGGAATGGAGTTAAAAAAAATAATAATTCATGTATGGCTTGCCTAAAGCCTCGTACACACGCACCGATTGTTGGCCGACTTTTGTCCAGTGTTGTTGTGTTGGTTGGAATGTGCTCTAGACTGCACACTAATTTTTTCGGCCAACAACAACCAACTTCAGAAGTGATGTCATGTGATGGTTTACTTTTCGTGTGTTTTTTCTTCTCTGAGCATGCCCAGTCTTGCTCATCTGATTTTTGTCGGCTGAAATCTGTACTGACTGACGAACAATCGGCCGTTCTGTTGACGGCCAACAAAAATTTTATAGCATGCACAACAGATTTTGTTCGGCCGAAAAGTCGCAGTCGGTTGTCGGAAGCATCATACTAACAAGCCTACAATCGGCCAATCGGACGTTGGCCGAAAATTTACGGCCAACAATCGGTGCGTGTGTACGAGGCTTAAGTGAGGACAACGAGCCAGGAGCTAGAAGGGAAGAGGAGAGTTCCTGGTGCCTGGGGGGGAGAAGGAGACAGTAAGTAAAAGTGCTTTTCAGTGATACCCTAGGCCACTGATGGTGAACCTTGGCACCCCAGATATTTTGGAACTACATTTCCCATGATGCTTATTTACACTGTACAGTGCATGAGCATCATGGGAAATGTAGTTCCAAAACATCCGGGGTGCCAAGGTTTGCCGTCACTGCCCTAGGCAAAAACAAGCATTTAACCATTGAAATCTATTGGGAGCCTAAATGCAAACATCCGTAACTCCTTCCATTCCACTTTCATCTCTTCTCAGTTCACTTGGATGTGGCAGAAATGCACCTAAAATGAAGCTTGCGATATTCCTAAAGAGTCATAACACAGAGCCCTATCATGCTGCATTTCTACTGTCTCCAATACCGGCTTAACAATACAAAGAACGGACAAAAAAAGGGTAAAGAAGTGCCAACGTACACTTCCATTATTGCAGCGGTCATGTTTTTGGCCTCTCTTCCCATTAAAATAGATGAATACAGGAGGAACATTTATGACAATTCATTTGAGGACATTTGCTACCTACAGAACTTGATAAACAATAGCCAGAATAAAACCTCATGCAGCCAGCACAACGCTCTTCCATGAAACCGAGTCAGATCACCAAGTAATTGGGTTGGTGAGGTTCCCAGTCATGAAGCCAGCTGGCTGGATTATTAGGGATTTTGTTAAAAAAAAAAAAAAAAAAAACAGAATAGTATGTAATAGGCATGTAATAACACTATATGCAAATTCACGGGATTAAATTAAAAAGGCAGAGGTGGATTGTTTGGATAAAAACCATTCCTCCTTAGAGAAAACTGGTGATATTCTGTGCTTTTAGCCAATGCTCAGTGTGTGTACACCGCTTTCATCCCGCAGGGGGCAGCATGAACAGCGGTGTATAAACCTTTGAGTGACAGAGAAGTTACGAGGAAAAGGGACAAGCTTTCTCTGAGTGCTTCTCTGGCCTAGGAAGCCTTGTCTTCTGGCTGTAGATGAGAAGAGGCTGGAGAGGAGGAACTAATGGCAGCTAGGTGCTTTTCAGCTTCCTCCACCTCCTCTTTCAGCAGATCCAACTCTCCCTGCTCCAGGAGCTCGAAATCTTCCCCGTCTCCTCCAGATTCTTGACTTTCAGGACGTGAAAGTACCGGACGGCCATGAGGTGCTACTGGGCTCTGCAGGGTGTCTTCCTGGCTCCGGGCCTGGATTTCAATCTCCAGTCCTGCGGCTTGGCCCCTTCCGTTGAAATGAGTGTTGACAAAGTGAAGCGGGGAGGTCAGTGTGGGCAACAACTCTTCTAGGGTCAGGGACAGAGTTTGAGTCGGTAAAAGGGAGGTCTCAGCAGCTGGCAAGTGTTTCCCGTCTCCTGTATGGTGTCCCAACCAAAGTGGAGAATCAGTGGCAGGAACAGTGTCTTCAGGCACAGCGCTCGGCTGGTCCAAATCTATAAGCAAGGAAAACAATAAATGTTCCAGATACAGTAAGCAGAATTCTATCCTTTTACATTGCTACCTAGCACCTGTGACAATAAAAAAGGCAACTTTTACTGCAATACTATTCTCATCCCAGGCACTACTTCCTGCAAACCTACTGCTCAGAGGTACAGTGCTGCTGGTCTTCCAGGTTGAATAATGGCCAGTATCATCCAACCCACCTTCAATGAGCCCAGGCTGTAATGGACACGTCCCCTACTATGTGCTAAAGAAAGTTATACGTGCTGGAACCCTGGAGTTTTATTACATTTATTTATTTATACATTTATTTATTATTTACCACCGGAGGATTTTGCTGTCTTACGTCTGGGCCACTTTTTGCGATTCGGCACTGTGCGAATTTAACTGACAATTGCGCGGTTGTGCAACGCCGTACCCAAACGAAATTCACGTCCTTTTTTTACCACAAACAGAGCTTTCTTTTGGTGGTATTTGATCACCTATACGATTTTTACTTTTTGCGCTATAAACAAAAAAAGAGCGACAATTTTGAAAAAATAACAATATTTTTCACATTTTTTTATATGAAATTTCCCCCCAAAAAAATGTAAAAATCAAATTTTTTTTATCATTTTAGGCCAATTTGTTTTCTGCTACATATTTTTGGTAAAAAAAAAAAAAAAAAAAAAAAAATTGCAATAAGCGTATTTTGATTGGTTTGCGCAAAAGTTATTGCGTTTACTAACTAAGTTTTAACATGTAATGGCGGCGATCTGCGATTTTTTTTGCGGGACTGCGACATTGCGGCGGACAAATCGGACCCTTGACTGACATTTTTGACACTTTTAGGGGTACCAGTGACATTACTACAGTAATCAGTGCTATACATATGCACGGTTACTGCAAAAATGACACTGGCAGGGGAGGGGTTAATTTTATTGGAGAGGGAGGGGTTAATGTATGCCTGGTGCTTACTGATGTGTGTGGGGGGAGGTGACTGAGTGACACAGGGACAGATCGCAGGTTCAGCTATGCTGAACCCTGCAATCTGACCCTGCCTGTCACTTAGGAGATCTGCCTGCTTGTGTTTACACAAGCGGGCGGATCTCCAGACTCGATTCCCCGACGATTGGGGAAGAGCAGCGGCGATTGCCCCCGCTCCTCCCCTGGCCCGACTCCCGCTTTGACTGAATACAGCGGGAGCGAGCCAAGGGGAGTGTCTGGCGACGTAGGTCTATGTCGTCAGACCTACAAGAGCCACTTTGCCGCAGTAGAACTCTAGTGAGCAGCGGTAAAGTGGTTCTAAAGTTAAAATGTTTTATTTACCTAAATGCATTCCCTGAACACTTACCCAAGCCCTCTCTGGATTCAGCACTGTGCCTTCCTGCATCTCCATTCTCCCCTCTTCCTGGTCTCACAGGAGACTCAGGTAGCAGCGGGAGCCATTGGATCATTCAGTGGTATGATGTTGGTAAAGGATTTCCATAATCACCCTGAGTTGTGTTGAGGGTAAATCTAGGATTAAAGTGCCACACAGTGATGTCCAAGTCCAGATGTAATCTTATTTCAAAGTCTTAATCTAAATACCTCATAGGCTACCTCAATAGATATTACTATTGTAGCACCCTCCTAGGTAGGTGCTAGTGAGAGAGTATAGTTGTTGGCTCTGTCTGCCTATCAGAGGAGCAGCAGGCAAATCTATATTGCTCTCTGCTTTATGGAGAGCAGGTTCTGTTAGTGAGGTCTGCTCATTGTGCTCGGTATGTGATTCGTTAGGTCTAGAGAGTGTTTCACGCTGGTCCAATAGGGAGGCATGTTGGACAGTGGGAGGAAACCTGACAAATGGATGCATAGGCTTTGGTACAGTCCTGGTGATTGGCAGGGGCAGGTTGCCTCTGTGCATTCTGGGATACTGTATAAAAGCCAGGAGTACATGTGCTGCAGGGTCTTTGGCTGGGGAGCGGAGTCCCGGAGGGAGGGTGATGGCTGCCTCCTCCTCTGTAGCAGTGGCACTTGGCCTCAGGAGGGTGGACCTGAGGGCCAGAGGAACGGAGCTAAACCCAGAGGTCCAGGAGAGCTGACTGAGGGGGAGACACTGGAGACCCTAGAAAAACAGTATTGAAAGTACATGGGCTTGTGTTTGGTGGCTCTGAGGAAGAGGCTAGGCCTCGAAACGCGTCAGTCATCTCATCATGGACAACCATATGGACTAAAACACGGACTTTCGAGCAATCCAGCTTGATATGCTTTACTTTTATCTACGTCTGTGAGTAGCCATTTTTTATGTTATTTAAATAAAGCCTTTTATTGAGGATAATGCGCTAGGTCGGTGCGCCCTTTTTTGTTCTTTTTGCTTGTGTCAAGGGGCCTGACCTGAGGGGGGCCACCCCAAGAGCAGGATAGTCAGTGGACGGGTGTCAGCAGTCAAGAAAGAGGATACGGAGGAGAGTGTCCTGAAGATAACCTTAGTTCATCAAGTCATCTTAGGAAAGAGACTTAAATCTAAATTCACCTCAGTGGCAAAGTGGATCAACAGCCTGGCTGTACCAAGAGATAGAAGTCCTCCAGTAATGTGCATTTCTGATGTTTTGCTATACGGTCTCTGTATTGATGCCTTGTGATGAAAAATAAAGAATTGAAAAAAAAAAAAAAAATCTCTGGACTTGAAAATTATGGTGTGGCGCTTCAGTCTTAAGACTTAAATCTCATGGTGAAGCATCATCACACAGCCAGGGGGCGCACAGTGCTCCTGAACAGACTGAGGCAGCTCACTAATGCCACCTAGGAAGGACCCCAGACCTAAATGAACCAACCTGAAGACTGCAGAAAAAAGAAAATATGTAAGAGGGTAATGATAAGCAAAAAAAAATAAAAAGATTTAAGGGGGTTTCGAGGTGGGGAGGAAGGTTGGGGTTCACCTCGAAGCTAAAGTTCTGCATTATAGTAAACCAGTCAGCTATTTTAAAGTTTAACCGCTTTCCGCCCGCCCACAGTACATTTAGTGCGGATGGACGGTACAGCCAGGCTAGGAGACACACCTGTACACTGCGGCCTCTCTTCTGGGTTTGCCCTGCTGACCCGCGCTGTCATTGGCCTAAATTAGCACAGTGCTAAATATCAAAAAATGGCCTGGTCATTAAAGAGGGAAAACATTCAGGAGCTAAAGTGGTTAAAAAAAAAAAAAAAATGTAAGTTCTACCTAAGAGCTAGCACTCCAAAATGTCTGCTAATAAGTTTATATCTGTGCAGCTGTCAGCTCTCAATGAAGGTCTGCAAATTACCAGCCAGCTCAGGATACCGGTTCTGAAGGCTGCTGAGACTACAATTAATTAATACAAGCTGCTTTTAGAAATACACACATCTACAGCATATAATATACAGTATATATATTTTCCTAGATCTGCCTGGAGTTTAGCTTTAAATGATTTTGCCCACTCTGTTGTGTAAGATGTATTATCTCACCTTCTGACACGTCGGTCAGCTGTGGTGTAGTTGCTCTGGATACAGAAAACCCTCCACTCTCCAGTATAGAGGCCTCTTCATCTGATAGCTCTGAGTCAGTAATAGAAAGAGCCAAGGCTGTGATCCGCACATCCATCTGGAAAGAAACATTTAAATTGGGTAACAAGTCAACTCATACAACTTCTACAAAAAAAATAAAAAATAATAATCCTCTATTGCAGGTATATGCAAACTGTGGTCCTCCAGATGTTGCAGAACTACACGTCCCATGATGCATAGCAAGACTGACAGCCACAAGCATGACACCCAGAGGCAGAGGCATGATGGGACTTGCAGTTTTGCAACAGCTGGAGGGCCACAGTTTGCATATCCCTGCTCAATTGGAACGTTGAATACTACATAAAATCCCATCTTTAGCTGTGCCAGTACTGTCTGTGCAGTACTTACTGCAGAGCTCAAGCTAAACCTAGTTGTTACCGCCCCCTCTACTGATGTATTGTAGGTCTTTCAGACATTGTTGAGCCCCCCCTCCCCCCGCATTATTAGTTACGGAGCTGGTCTTAAGCACACACCTGCTGGGGGGTGCCGTCAATGATACTAGCTCAGCATACACAGCATCAATCAAAACAGGGAAAAGTACTGCAAACACAGCGTCTGTGTTGTCAGCTGTGCCCATGTGGCCGTTGTGTCCCAATTGACATCAACGGGACTGCCTGCACAGGAATGCATGGCATACCTGTGCATCTCCATGCAGGTAAACATGGCTCTCACGCAGGTGTATACTGTAATACACTCCACCTGAATGAAGCCAACCAAATTGTGACATTATTTATTCTGCTTCTTTATCCTACTGGACCTTAAAAAGGAAAAAGGAAAAAGTTAAGGTGTTTACATACTTTATTGGCACATTGATCACCTCTATTCCCGGCTTACTGCTCCAGCTCTGTGTGGGACAGAGGCACCAATTAGCAGGGACCAGCTTGCCAGCAGAATCTGGAGGAGCGCTCAGTGCATGACAGGATAGCATCTTACCCTGCTTTTAAATAACAGGTGTAGCACAGTAGACATGGGGACCTAGAGTCATATTCTGATTTAACATCTTCTTTAAAGCCTACCTAATCCCAAGGACAAAAATTAATTTTATTACAACGTACTAGTCCTTAGATGTTTTGCCTGCTTTCATTTTCTTTTTTAATGCATTTTGTTTTTATCCTTTATTTTCACCTGGTGACCCTACCATGCTTCCTGTTCTAAGGTGACAACACTCAGTCACCATACTGTATCCATGGAAAAACAGCATTTACACCCTAGGACAGTGATAGCGAACCTTGGCACCCCAGATGTTTTGGAACTACATGTCCCATGATGCTCATGCACTCTGCATTGTAGTTGAGCATCATGGGAAATGTAGTTCCAAAACATCTGGGGTGCCAAGGTTCGCCAACACTGCCCTAGGACAATAAAGCCCCTATAGATGGTTTGAACCTCAGCCGATTCAGCATGGACCGGCCAAGATTCAATCCATGTATGGGCAGGCTGGTTGTACTGAAGTCGATTCATATATCGACTTCAGTACAACTAGCCTGTTGGATTTTCTGCATGCAATCACTGTTGGCGGCTATAGCCACTAGCAGTAATCATTGTGGCAGGGAAGGCTCACTGCCGGCAGAATACAATGGTGCTGAGGGAGTCATTGTTGATGGTGAATCAAGCAATTTTCCTTCTTTCCAGAAAGAAAATTGTATAATCTATAGCTTGATTGAGTGTGTTAGGACTACAGAACATCTCCCCCTCTCCACACCCAGGGAGTAAAGTACTGTAGTCCACAGAGATAGCTTGGAACAATGGCACTGATCACAGTGATCAAAGGCAGGGAGGAAAGGAAGTTATCAACAGATATTTTTTTGCTTCCATCAAAGAGATGCAAGCCCAGGAACACCTCTAATACAAGTCAGCTATAGCAGCTCTTATTTTTCTTTTTAGAAGCCTCACAGAACACCGCAATGGACATTAATAATTTTAAATGAGCTTATTCATGTTTAATTTTCTTTGCAGTTGGAATCCATGATGGGATTACTTACCTCTGGAGAGAAGCCGGAGAGCTCAATCTCACTCTCGCTGTCTGTCTCTGCTGTAGGCTCCTCTCCTTCCTCCTGCTCCTTTTTCACTTGTCTCTCTAAGAGAGGAGAGAGAGAGTGAGAGAGATAGAGGGCAATATTGCTGAATCACAAAGGCTGACTGCAAATGGTATGCTAAGCAGGAACTCTGTTAAAGCTGAACACGGAATGCACTGCAAGAGCAAATGTCTTTGTTTTTGTGGGAGGAACAGTGCCCCATCATTGCAATCAGTGGGAGGAATAGCGCCCCATCATTGAAATCAGTGGGAGGAATAGTGCCCCATCATTGGTGTCAGTAGAAGGAATAGTGCCCCATCATTGGTGTTAGTGGGAGGAATAGTGCCCCATCATTGGTGTCTGTGGGAGGAATAGTTCCCCATCATTGGTATCAGTGGGAGGAATAGTGTCCCATCCTTGGTGTCAGTGTGAGGAATAGTGCCCCATCATTGGTATCAGTGGGAGGAATAGTGCCCCATCATTGGTGTCAGTGGGAGGAATAGTGTCCCATCATTGGTATCAGTGGGAGGAATAGTGCCCCATCATTGGTGTCAGTGGGAGAAATAGTGCCCCATCATTGGTGTCAGTGGGAGGAATAGTGCCCCATCATTGGTATCAGTGGGAGGAATAGTGCCCCATCATTGGTGTCAGTGGGAGAAATAGTGCCCCATCATTGGTGTCAGTGGGAGGAATAGTGCCCCATCATTGGTGTCAGTGGGAGGAATAGTGCCCCATCATTGGTGTCAGTGGGAAGAATATTGCCCCATCATTGGTGTCAGTGGGAGGAATAGTGCCCCATCATTGGTATCAGTGGGGGGGAATAGTGTCCCATCATTGGTATCAGTGGGAGGAATAGTGTCCCATCATTGGTATCAGTGGGAGGAATAGTGCCCCATCATTGGTGTCAGTGGGAGAAATAGTGCCCCATCATTGGTGTCAGTGGGAGGAATAGTGCCCCATCATTGGTGTCAGTGGGAAGAATATTGCCCCATCATTGGTGTCAGTGGGAGGAATATTGCCCCATCATTGGTGTCAGTGGGAGGAATAATGTCCCATCATTGGTGTCAGTGGGAGGAATAGTGCCCCATCATTGGTGTCAGTGGGAGGAATAATGTCCCATCATTGGTGTCAGTGGGAGGAATAATGTCCCATCATTGGTGTCAGTGGGAGGAATAATGTCCCATCATTGGTGTCAGTGGGAGGAATAATGTCCCATCATTGGTGTCAGTGGGAGGAATAGTGCCCCATCATTGATATCAGTGGGAGGATTAGTGCCCAATTGTTGATATCAGTGGAAAGAATAGTGCCCGATCATTGGTATCAGTGGAAGGAATAGTGCCACATCATTGGTGTCAGTGGGAGGAATAGTGCCCCATCATTGGTGTTAGTGGGAAGAATAGTGCCCCATCATTGGTCTCAGTGGGAGGAATAGTGCCCCATCATTGGTGTCAGTGGGAGGAATAGTGCCCCATCATTGGTATCAGTGGGAGGAATAGTGCCCTATCATTGGTGTCAGTGGGAGGAATAGTGCCCCATCATTGGGAAAACTAGGAGGAATAGTGCCCCATTGGTGGTGTCAGCGGGAGAAATGATGTCCCACTGCTGGGGTCAGTGAAGGAATAGTTCCCAATCATTGATGTCAGTGGGAGGAATAGTGCCCCATACAAGAGCAAAAAGGTACAAGAGCTTCTTTTGGGCGTCAGGCGTCCCGCAATTCTGTTTGCGCGATGTTACCGCGATTCGGTAGGCGGAAATCGCTGCAACATCGCACAGCGTTTGGGGTGCCATTGCAAATCACGGGCATCCCACAGGCGTCCCGCGATTTGCAATGATTCCGTGATCCGCTACGCCCACATGTGACCGTAGCCTGAATGTTTTATGGCTAATGTTTCTCAACCTTCATTACACTTTAAAAGGAGAACTAAAGTCAAAGCTATTTTGGCTGCAGTTCTCCTATGGATAACAGAAGTGCAGTTCGTTCTGCTCACCTGTGACCCGTTTTCAGCCTACAGTGGGCTAAAAACCGTTGTCGCCTGATGTCACTCAGCCGATCCAGGTTTGGGAAAGATCCTGGCAGTTCACCAAGATGTCTGGACGGGCAGCTGGCACGGGCTTTTAGGATGCTGCTGAGAGCCTGAGCCAGTTGCTCTCCAAAGACCAGAGCTCCAATAAGGTGGTTGTAAAGTCAGTGAATAGCATTACTGCCAGCCCCTCTGTGATAACAAGGTATAGTACACAGTGTCCATGTTTTTAAAAAATGATGCTAATAAATACCTTATTTCGGAGTGCCGCTGTGCGGTCACGTGAGCTTCCGCCGCTCTCTTCCCCCGATCTAAGGACTACAGCGGGAGGTGCTTAGATTCCCCTCTGACGTCAGCCGGGAGAACACGTGCCCGCTGTGCTGTCCGCTCAGCCCCTCCCGCTGTAGTCTTTAGATGGGGGAGGAGAGCAGCGGGAGGTCACGTAACCGTACAGCGGTGCGCTGAAATAATGTATTTAGCTGCATCATTTAAAAGAAACATTGATGCTGTATTAAACCTTATTATAACAAAAGGAGCTGGCAGTAATGCTATTCACTGGCTTTTCTGTCACCAGAGAAGCAGCAGAAGGGGAGGGGAGGGGTGGGTTCAGCGATCACTCACGGACTAGGAACTGACAGGTAGGGAGGGAGGGGGAGAGAGGAAAGACTAATGGGCCATACACACTATAAGATTTTCTGAAGACTTTTTCCTTTAGACTTACCAAAACCAGATAATATGAGGTCAAACCTAAACACTTTCAATTTGTATGCAATCTGGCAGGCCCTTGCACTACATAGAAAAGGTAAATCTGAAGGAAAAAGTCCTCAGAAAATCTTATAGTGTGTATGCCCATTAACACAGAGGGATGACGGAGGCACATAAATAGACCACCGTATCATGGAGCAGCAGCAGGATCAACCAGGTTTTTTTACAGCATAGAAAGGGAAAAATTAGACAACACAAGCACTATGCTGTTTAAACTGCTTTAAATGAACAGGATCTTTTTTTTTTTTTGGATTACAACCTGTTAACGAACAGAATAGTAGTTTATTGAATATAGCAGCAAGATACAGGCACACAAATGACAGGACGTGAGATCGTAATGATAACAGCAAACATAGTAATACAGGGACAGTGTAATCAAGAATACATTGTATCCACAGAAATAGAAACAACATAACCCATGGATAAAAGTACTGGTACCAATGCGAGCCTGTTTAACCACTTTCCACCCAAGGATTTTCCTGTGTGTCCTTGGGTTTCAGTGGTTAAACCGGGATGATGCTGGCACCTTCAGGAATCATCCCCGTACCCTTTTTTTTTTTCAGCCGGCGATTCTCTTTTAATGCAGAAGTGATCCGTGTGGCTAATTAGCCACTTCATCACTTCTGCAGGTGGAGGAAGGGGGTCTCTGGTCCCATCGCGGAGGCCGGGAGCAATGTGGCCGGCTGCAATGGGAGCCCTGTACAGAGAAAGAGGAACAGTTAGAGAGAGGAAGCTAGCACAAAAAGAAAAAGTGTAAAAAAAAATAAATAAAATGTAAAAAGCGCCGCCAACCCACCGCACCATAGTTTGACGCAATTTTAAAGCATGACATGTTAGGTAATTATTTACTCGGTGTAACATCATCTTTTACCTTATACAAAAAAACTGTGCAAAAACTGCGTTTGAAAAACCGCTGTGCAAAATACCATGGGACATATAAAATTGCAACACGCACCATTTTATTCTATAGGGTCTCTGCTAAAAAAAAAAAAATATATATATATGTATTTTTGGGGGTTCCAAGTAATTTTCTAGCAAAAAAAAAAAAGTTGTCAGAAGTGTCAGAATAGGCTCGGGAAGGAGGTGGTTAAGAACCCGCATCTATCCGTTAGGATACAACCTCTTTCAAGCAGGGTTCCACCCAAAAGTTGAACTTCCTCTCTAAGTGCTCCTGACCCCCTGACATGTCATTTTTTGGGGGGGGGGGGGGGCGTAGCGGATACCTAGATTTGACAGGCACCCGCTCCCACTTTTCACCCTAGGCGGCCTGAGCAAAAATTCTCCTCTTCTCTGCCTGCAATCTTCTGGGATACGTCAGAGGTGCCAGCGCCGCCCAGAGGAGAGGTAGAAGATCGAGGCTTGGGGCGGCCGCATTGCTGAATCGTGGGACAGGTGAGTGAGTGTTTATTAAAAGTCACTTTTTGTAGCTGCTGACTTTTAATAAACACAAAAAGGTCTGGAACTCCGCTTTAAGCACTGAAGGGGCAGAGCTGAAGATCAGTGACTGTCCCTCTGCTCACTGAAGACTGAGCAAACATCGGTCTTTGATCGCTCAGTTCTCAGTCTCAGAAGTGGTGGGGGAACAATGCTGCATCCACCTGAGTAAAAATGTTTATTCTTTTTTTTTTTAAAAACCCCCACGTCTCTTTAAACCCTCTGAGAGAGTAACACTTACTCTTGTGTGAGCGAGGCAGGTCCTCCCCCTTCATAGTATAATCGATCTTCATCAGAACAGGTTCTAGAGCAGTGTACATCCTCTGGATCAGCTCCCGGTATACAACTAGTGGCCACAATAGGACGCTGAGTACTGTAAGGGAGATAGAGTGCTGCAGTCACAGGCATAGGTGTGTATGTGCGTACAAAAATGCTAGAACAATTATGGGAGATCTTACGTATTATGTAGGAAATCATAATGCCCGGAACATAATGTCCAACAACAGTCAGCACTGCACAGCACGAACAAACCATGGCACAGAACTGAGGCAGAGAGAGAAGAAAATGAATAAACTGGATATGCAAAGATGAAGTTACCAGCCCCTAGGTCCCAGTGAAGGAAAGGAAGGGTTAGGCTAACCTAGATGGGAGATGGAGGCCAGAAGATCTGATTTGCTCAATAAAACAGTTGTGGTGTTACCATGCACCACTGCTTTAGGTGAGCATGCCTGTTTGCTTATGAAGCAGGCAACCCTGGCTGTACCCCCATCTCCAAGACAGAAGGGCAATAATCAGGGAAAATAAATTTCGGATGATTTAGCCTGGGTTCACACCACTGCGATATGCGGGAACCAGCGCAATTTTATTTTCTGCATCTCATCTTCCCTGCAGGCAGTTCACTCTGCTCTCTGCGAACCGCTGTGGAAGTCAATACAAAAGTTAATGACACCGCCAGATCGGTTTGCAGATTGCAGTGCGAACTGTGAATTCGGACAAGAATGCAATCTCATTCCAGTACGGGAAAAAAAAGGTTCTTGCAGCATTTTCGTGCGAATGGGATGCGAGTTCAACCATACAACTGTATGCTGAATTCACATTGCACAGACACTGCACGTGATCTGCACAGCAACGTGGTGCAAATCACATGCGATGTCTGTGTTCGAAATAGTGTGAACCCAGGATAAAAGGGATAGTTGACCTTTATTAAAAAACTGCCTTGTAGATCATAGATCAGGGGGTCTGTAGATGAAAAATGTGCAGCCCTGACTGAAGTTGGGTAATGCCCTTGCTATAGGTGTAGGCCATGGGTGTCCAACCTTTTGGCTTCTCTGGGCTACAATGAGTGTAGAGAAATTTTCTCGGGCCGCATATTAAATATATACTATAGTTAAGGTATATAAGTAATAAAATGCCGCCGTGCCCCTTCCCGCGCCGCCGCGCCCCCCGCACTAATTTAACACAACTAGAGGATGATCAAATGAAATGGAATCAGTATACAGAGGTTTACTTCTTCTGAGAGATAATAAAGGAATACTCTAACCACCATGACCACTTCAGTGATTTGAAGTGGTCATGGTGGTAGGAGTCAGAAACACTGCACATGCTCCCCTCCCCTCTGAGGCAGCCTCTGCCTACCGTTAGTTGGGAAGCTGCTGTGGCCGTGCCCCCGACCTGACTTCCTTCCTCCCCAGCAAAAAAAAAAAAATTGTCAGGGGGCAGTGGGTCGCATTGCCTGAGGTTCCGGGCCGCAGGTTGGACATGCCTGGTGTAGGCAATTCACGTACCCCATGAAGCCTGACTGGAATACTTCCAGGATGTTGCTAAGTGAGGCCCAGTTATTAATGCTCACCTCCACCATCACAGGAGCGAGCTCTCAAACTCTGAGTTCAGAGCTACTGCATCAGGATAGAGAAAGTGCATGTGATGGGGGGGTTTGAATAAAAAAAAAAATAAATACAAAAAAAAAAGAAAAAAAAAAAAAAAAAAAAGAGATCACCCATGTGATGGTGTCGGTGAACAGGGCCTTGTTTAGCAACATCCTAGGAGTTTTCAGGTCAGGCTTCATGAGATACATCAATGGTCTACACCTATAGCAAGGGCATTCTTCAACTTTAGTCAAAGCTGCTGTTTTTTTTTTGTTATTTTTTTTAACAGACGCCCCTTATCTGCATAGGCAGTTTTTTGGTAACGGTGAACTAACTCTGTAAATTTTTAATCCTGGTATTAGTTGGCCAGGAGGTGTTCGGAGAGATCAACATTCACCTGTCAAAAGACAGCCCTGGAGATCAATAATGGTTCTGGCATTTGACAGCTGACTGACAGGGGTAGGGCTCAGAGTAGGGAGAGGCAGGGATTAACCCTCGGACTTCACTCTGACTCTTCTAATTTGCATATCTGTACTAGTCATATCTAAAGTGACAATAAATTCAGAAGTTTTAATTCTTGGTCAGTTAAGCCTTGTACATACTACTAGTTTTTTTTTTTGTTAATAAAAAAAAAAAAAATAAATCTGACAGCTCGGGTCAGAGCCGCCGTACTAACAATCCGATGTTAGTACAGTGATCTCCCCTGCTGTTCTATTGTGCTCTGAGAAGGGGATGCTGCCCCTCCCCCCCGCCAGAACACTCCGCCCAGTGCTCTCAGCAGTTGGCTGAGAGCACTGATCGGGATCCAGTCGGCAGACCTTTTTCAGTCATGACCCTTCAAAAGAAGGAGGCTGCCATACACACGTGCCGCTTTCTATTGAACTGACGGGTGCCACCCGACATTTGGCCTGTACATACTAAGCTTTACTCAAAGTAGTGAGCATGAGAATTAGCATGACAGCCAAACATCTAGCAATTTCAGAAGAAGTGTTCAATGACGGCGGCCAGCAAAAAATCCTGAGCTAACAGCAGGACCAGATAGCTAGCAGCACATATTTCCGATCTTAACATTTGTCACTCCAGCATCACCTGGAGCAACCCCACCGTGCCCCCATTTCCTGGCAGTGGAGAATAGATACACCTCCTGCCACTATTCCAAAGGGCAAGTGCAAAGGCAAGGGCTGGCTCACACCAGATGCAGTCAGACTGCATTGGAGAGCTATTCCAGCACAGTCCCACCGCATGGACAGGGCAAAATGCATTGTCCCCTATGTGCCCAGTTCACACTATTGCGTTGTGCAGTACTTTTTTTCAGCACAGCACAGTGTGAGGAAATACATTGACCCAAACCACGTGGCTGGCAACTGAACTTTATGAGAGGCCTTCGCCCAAGCTCTTTGTTCAAGTTGTAGCTTACACAGAGCTATAGATTCCACCCATGTGACAGTGCTGGGGCTTGGTAATTGGCCCAGTGCAGTCACAGAGTGAATCACATAATTCTTCAAACAGAAGTACTGGGTATTTTCTCTCCTCCTGGAAGGCCAGCGATGCAATAGGGAGTTGCAATGGGGGGAGTGGAGTTGAAGCAAATGGAATGCTTTCCATCAGCAAAGCATATGTTTGCATTAAGGCATAAATTTAATGCATTAGGGCTGGATCGCACCGGTCACTGTACTGGAGTGCGGTGTAATCCGGCTAAGATCAATGCAGCGTTTCCTTTTTTTTTTTTTTAACAAACTTTATTGAGATGTCACACAGACATAGCAAAGGAACCGAGAATTACAGACGACTCAACTAGTATTCCTTGGGTCAAAAATGTGCACTTTAAGTGTGCACTTATCCTTTTTGCCTCCTTCCCTAATCTAACCCACCCTCCCCCTCCACAGATGCATTCTTACCTCGAAGTTTGTGGGGCTGCTATACACATGCACAGCCAGGACAGTAAAGACTAAAGCCTTGTACACATGCATCGATTATTGGCCGGGAATTTTCGGCCAACATCCGATCGGCCGATTTTCGGCTTGTTAGTATGATGCTTCCGACAACCGACTCCGACTTTTCGGCCGAAAAAAATCTGGTGTGCAGGCTATAAAATTTTTGTTGGCCGTCAACACAACGGCCGATTTTCAGTCAGTCAGTACAGATTTCGGCAGACAAAAATCGGATGAGCAAGACTGGGCATGCTCAGAGAAGAAAAAACACACGGAAAGTAAACCAGCACATGACATCACTTCTTAAGTTGGTTTTTGTTGGCCGAGAAAATTCGTGTGCAGTCTAGAGCACATTCCAACCAACAAAACAACACTCTGGACAAAAGTCGGACGAACGGTCGGTTAGGCCTCATGTACAGTGCTGCTGATAAACAGACGTTCAGGAGCAGTTGTGTTATCTTATCTGTCATTTAGAGGCAAAGAGAGAAAGAGAGAAAGAGAGAGCGAAAGAGAGAAAGAGAGAGCGAAAGAGCGAAAGAGAGAAAGAGAGAGCGAAAGGGAGAAAGAGAGAAAGAGAGAGCGAAAGAGAGAAAGAGAGAGCGAAAGAGAGAGCGAAAGAGAGAAAGAGAGAGCGAAAGAGCGAAAGAGAGAAAGAGAGAGCGAAAGGGAGAAAGAGAGAAAGAGAGAGCGAAAGAGAGAAAGAGAGAAAGAGAGAGCGAAAGAGAGAAAGAGAGAGCGAAAGAGAGAAAGAGAGAGCGAAAGAGAGAAAGAGAGAGCGAAAGAGAGAAAGAAAGAAAGAGAGAGCGAAAGAGAAAGAAAGAAAGAGAGAGCGAGAGAGAGAGAGAGAGCAAGAAAGAGAGAGCGAGAGAGAGAGAGAGCGAGAGAGAGAGAGAGCGAGAGAGAGAGAGAGCGAGAGAGAGAGAGAGCGAGAGAGAGAGAGAGCGAGAGAGAGAGAGAGCGAGAGAGAGAGAGAGCGAGAGAGAGAGAGAGCGAGAGAGAGAGAGAGAGAGCGAGAAAGAGAGAGCGAGAAAGAGAGAGCGAGAAAGAGAGAGCGAGAAAGAGAGAGCGAGAAAGAGAGAGCGAGAAAGAGAGAGCGAGAGAGCGAGAGCGCGAGAGCGAGAGAGCGAGAGAGAGTTTTTTTAACTTTTTTCACTAGCTGCCAAGTTCCAGCACTCAAAAGAGGTTTCCAAACGTCCAGTGTACATATGAGGCCTTGTGGTTCTGGATGCAAACAAACAGCAGAACCACAAATGTCAGATCAAGGTAAGTATGCAACTGTGGAGGGGGAGAGGAGCAAAAAAAGTATGAATGCACTTTGTTTTAAAATGCACAATTTATCCCAAGCATGTCTCTAACAAAGGCAACCCACAGAAACCAGCAAATCCCCAATCCAACACAAATACATTTATCTTTTAAAGTCATGCCCCCCCCCCCCCCCCCAACCCAATGTGAATAACCTGTAATTCTGACTCACCTTCCCTGGGTTCTGCTTTTTGTAGAATAGCAGTTCCTGGCTGTACTGATGGCAGGTGAGCCATGTCTCAGCCAGGTAATGGCACAGCTCACGCACACTCAGCAGCCGATGCTGACTCGAGCCTCCTGCCCCGACCAGCTCACTACAAATACACAGCGGAGGTAAGTTTAGACAAGGATACTCGACTCTTTATTTGTACCATTTCCTTAAAATGACATATGCTGGATTCCAGACAATATTTTGGTTACTATAGAATATGTGGATGGAATACGGGTGTCTCTCTTTCTACTTGCTGCCATGTTTTAAATTTTCATTTACCAAGTCGAGCTCTGACAGCTTTATAACCATTACAGACCGCGCAATCTTCACAATTCTGCTTTGTCATTATGTAACATGAAGTCATATCATTTATTTAAAACAAACCTGGTGACAGAAAACATTTTACTTGTGCTCACCTGTCACTGGATAGTTCTGCCCGAGTCTGAACTGTAAAACAAGAATCAGGCAATTAAAAAGATATCCAGCCATAAAGCCCAATACAGATATGAGACCCATTTTCCTTGCAAACATATTAAATTGGTTGTAAATTCCAAAGGTTTTTTTTTTTTTATCTTAATCTATTTTATGCATTAGGATACAAAAGCTTCTGTATGCAGCAGCCCCCCTCATAGTTAACCTGAGCCCCCATCTCGGTCCAGCGATGTGACTGAATCCGTCGGCCCTCTAGGACTCTCCCTCCTGATTGGCTAAAACACAGCAGCGGCACCATTGGCTCTCACTGCTGTCAAAGTCAGTTAGCCAATCAGAAGGTAGAGGGGGCAGGGCCAAACCGCAGCTCCATTTCTGAATGGACACACAGAGCTGTGGCTCGGCTCAGGTGCCCCCATAGCAAGGAGGGAGGGACTAGGAGCACCGGCGAGGGACCCCAGAAGAGGAGGATCCAGACTGCTCTGTGCAAAACCATTACACAGAGCAGGTAAGTATTACATGTTTATTTTTAAAAAGAAAAATAACCAAGACTTTACAATAACTTTAACTGTTCAGCCAGTCTTTTGATTCATACTTTTTTGCCAGACAGCACAGCCAGCAGGGCGAAAGCACTCTTCCCTATTGTAGAGTCACCTGTCTGCACACTGGACAGTGAATGGCCATCATCACATTGGTAATGGTCTCCCTGTTCTTCTCTCCTCCTGCAAGCTGCCGAATCATCCCCCCCCTTCACCTTCCCGTGCCTACAAACATCGTACATTGACCACATTTGGCAATGAAGAGAAGTCTGCCTAAGTACAGCCAAAGCTCCAGTGGATCACAGAAGTGCAGTTTGTTTTGCACTCCGGTGACCAGTTTTCAGCAAAGAGCGGGCTAAAGCCTACTGTCTGCTGACGTCACAGAACAGGTCCAGGCTTGGGCAAGATCGCGACAATGGAGTCGAGATCCGCCCACTTGCTTAGACCGCCACCTGGCTCAGCCTCTTAGCGAGCCGCTGAGAGCCTGAGCCGGCCCCTTCTGCCCCCTCCACAGCCCAGCGCTCCAGTAAGCAAGGAGGGGCAGAGCAGAGCCAGTGACTGATAGTCAGCAGCTCTCTGCTTGGGAAGCTGATAGTACTGAGTGATCGGCAGTGTTTGATCGCTCAGTTCTCAGATTTAGAGGTGCCGGGGGACAGATGCTGCATCCACCTAGGCAAGCATAAATCTTAAAAAAAAAAAAAAAACACCTCATACATCTCTTTTAATACATTAAAGTATATGAACACCAAATCAATACAATCTCACATAATCTTTACCAAGCAAATGTCATTTTAGAATTTTTTTTTTTAATGTTTTAAATTTGCAGCCTTTATTAACCACTTTACCCCCGCTCACTGTGCCTCTACTGCGGCACAGTGGCTCGTTCCCGTCCAGCGACGTAGACCTTGTGGGTGTAGACTCCTCCCCTTGTGGGCGGCGCGCACGCACCGCCGGAGGCTCGCTCCCGCTGTTTTCAGTCACAGCGGGAGTCGGGCCAGGGGAGGAGCGGTGGTGATCACCGCCGCTCTTCCCCGATCGACGGGGAATCGAGTCTGGAGATCCGCCCACTTGTGTAAACAAAGCGGGCGGATCTCCTAAGTGACAGACAGTGACAGATTGCAGGGTTCAGCATAGCTGAACCTGTGATCTGTCCCTGTGTCACTCAGTCACCTCCCCCCACACACGTTAGTAAGCACCAGGCATACATTAACCCCTCCCTCTCCAATAAAATTAACCCCTTCCCTGCCAGTGTCATTTTTACAGTAACAGTGCATATTTATAGCACTGATTACTGCAGTAATGTCACTGGTACCCCCAAAAGTGTCAAAAATGTCAGTCAAGGGTCCGATCTGTCCGCCATAATGTCGCAGTCCCGCAAAAGAAAAAAAAAAAAAAAAAAAAAAAATCGCAGATTGCCGCCATTACTCGTTAAAAAGAAAAAAAAAAACCACCAAAAATGACAAAAATCTTTCCCTTAGTTAGTAAACGCAATAACTTTTGCGCAAACCAATCAAAATAAGCTTATTGTGATTTTTTTTACCAAACATAGGTAGCAGAAAACAAATTGGCCATTTTTACATTTTTTGGGGGGGAATTTCATATAAAAAAAAATGTGAAAAATATTGTTTTTTTTTAAAATTTACGCTCTTTTTTTGTTTATAGCGCAAAAAGTAAAAATCGCACAGGTGATCAAATACCACCAAAAGAAAGCTCTGTTTGTGGGAAAAAAAGGATGTAAATTTCGTTTGGGTACGGCGTTGCACGACCGCGCAATTGTCAGTTAAATTCGCACAGTGCCGAATCGCAAAAAGTGGCCTGGACGTAAGACAGCAAAATCCTCCGGTGGTAAAGTGGTTAAAAGAATACTGAATGACCCGACTGTTGTTCAGGCACTTCCTGTTGTAGGGTGGCAACGTTCTGTCCCTGTGTCCCTATTGTTCTTCTGCCTATTCACCCTATCACATGGGTTTCTGATGGAGACTACAAGTGGCAGTTTTATCCCCCCATCAGGAAACATGCCCTGAGAGTTGACAAGTAGTCAGTGCTGGAGCACATGTAGGCAGGAAGTGGATGGGATGCCGACTTTGCAGCACAGCACCGATTTCCAAAAGTACTTCCTGCTCTACTTTTGTTGACTTCCAGGGGTGACTTTAATAGTCATCTGTGCAGGAACCCACACAGATGTCTTTCACGTAACCCCCCAAGTCGGACTGAAATGCGCCTTTGAAATCATGGGAGTTCAGATGAAGATGCACAATTTCGAAGCCGCATTCAATGGGAACGAGGGGTAAGTGACAGATTGCTAAAGCGCTGGGGGTGGTTTACTAAAACTGGAGATTGCAAAATCTAGCTTCCAGGTTTTTTTTTTTTTTTTTTGTCAAAACTTAATTGAACAATCTGAAGTTAGGCCCCCTTCACATGGGCTTTCCGCTCAGGTCCGCCTGTCAGTTTTTTCAGGCGGACCGGATCGGATGCTCCATGCACCTGCACCTCTATGGAGCAGCGGATGTCAGCGGTGACATCTTCACGGACACCCGCTGCTATCCGATTTGATCCTGTCTGTAAAATCCAGACGAATATTCAATCCGTCTGGAGGATTGGATCAGAAGTGAACAGGCAGGCGGTCTGTTTTTCATCCAATCTCCCATAGAGGAGAGCGGGGATCTGACAGCTCAGTCTCTGCAAAGAGAGCGGCGATGAAGCTGTCATCCGCCTGCTCCATGGGGATTTGCGGATCGATCCCTGCTGAGAAAAACGAAGTTCGCCGGGCAGAAAGCCCGTGTGAAAGGACCCTTAGAAGCTGATTGGTTACTTTGCACAGCTGCACCAAATTTTGCACTCTCCAGTCTTAGTAAATCAACCCCATTGTGTATTACAGGCAGTTTTATTTATTTTTAAAATACTTTTAAAAACCATGGGTGGAAGGAAAGAAAAATGCTTGATTTCCCCATCAACACAGTCAATGTTGAATGCCACCTGCAGTTCTATTGTGTTCTGCCAGCGGGGTTGGCGGAGTCTCGGCTCGGGGAGCCTTCCTGGCTGATAGAATACAATGAATTACTGTTGGCCGCTATAGCAGCTGGCAGTAATCGCATGTAAAAAATTCAACAGGCTGGTTGTACCAAAGTTGATTAATGGATCGATTTGGGTACAGTCAGCCTGCCCATAGATGGATCGAATCTCAGCTGGTCCCTGCTGAACCAGCGCATTTTTGATCCATGTATGGTTGATTTAATGGAACAATAGGGAGCAGAGAGAGAAGGAGAGGTGATGAATCATTTCATGAAGCACATTTTCAGCTTTTTGCCTAACTTGAGCTTAAGCTATTGATCTCCATAAACAACCAATGTTTTTAGCAAAGTCAGTAGGAATAGCTATATAAGCATGCAAGAAGTAGGCTACAGCTCCACGCATAGGCTGGTAAAATATATAACAGGAAATATACATATGGAAGATTTATTTCTACCTAAAATTATAATTTTTTATATATATATATATGAGGGCTGCGGAATATAATCGCCGAATCGATGCATCGCGATGCGACCCTTCGCGATTCTGCATCGATTCGGGGTGACTGCAAAATCGATTGCTAGTGACGTAATTTCCGGGGGGTGGGGCTGGATGAGAGTGGCGGCGGCATCCACCAATGGGAGTGTGACTATTCCGATCGACGGACGCTCTACGGCCGCAGTAGGAACGTTCCCCGCCTCATACGTCCGGTGTGACGTCGGGCCGCTCTTGGACTGCCTGCCCCCAGCTCTAGGGGAAATCATCGGAGGACGGCAGCTATCAGGAACGCCAGGCCGGGCTGTACCGCCAGAGTATCGTGAGTGTCTGTTCATCCTCCCCAGGACATTTTTCCCTATGCAGTGGAGCAGTTCAGGAGTTTACTGCTCGTTTAGGTCTAGGGGAGAGTAAAAGCTTTTTTGTTACCCAATCATCCCCTCCACCGGTAGACAGCCCTCCGCCACATTCAAGCAGTGGGCGTTCCCTAGGTGTCAAAATGTACATTCTATGGCTATGGACCCTGCACTTGTCTTGATGATGTCAGAATCTCAAAATGCTGAGAAGAAGCTGCCAGGACTTACTCTAGCAAGTAAGTAAATCATTATGTTCTATGCCCCATAGGCCTAAATGAGCTCTTAAACCTTGCAGTAGGGGTGCAGAATCCACTGCAAGGAGAAGTTTTCAAGCCTTCGGGAGTTTGGTGTCAGTAAGATTGTATTCATTTTAGATTGTATTTTTATTTTAGAGCCCCAACATAATGGGACTGGTGAATTACACAGATCAAAAACGAACTGCTGCAAAACCCCCTGCAATGAATCTATTATAGCCTGTCTGTGCTATTTATTGTGTACAGTGCCACTTCTCTGTACAGCTCTCTACAGCAGAAGAGGTACCCTATAAATAAATAACAATGGGGATTATGTAATCTATGCCTTTGTCCTTCCTTTCTTTGAGAAACCACATAGTCATTTGTATGACATACTGCAAAATATAACTGACAATTTAGCACACCGGTCATATAATATTGAAGACAATACTGAAATATATTGAGTCAACTTATGTAACTGAAATAAAATAATATTCAAAATTTTTTCAGAGAACAAAGAAGCACAATGAAACTAACCAATATCCATATTCTCCAAAAACAATCCATACACATCCACTACTTAAAGCGGAGTTCCACCCAAAAGTGGAACTTCCGCTTTAGGGAGTCCTGACCCCCCGACATGCCACATTTGGCATGTCATTTTTTGGGGGGGGGGGGGAGCGGGTACCTAGTTTTGACAGGTACCCGCTCCCACTTCCGCTCGGAGCGTCGCGGCGCCCTGAGCGGAAGTTCTCCTCTCCCCCTCCCTCCCTGCAATCTTCTGGGACACGTCAGAGGTCCCAGAAGATTGCCGGCCAATCACGGCTCGCAGCGCGACTCGCGCATGCGCAGTGGGTACCCGGCTGTGAAGCCGCAAACTGTAACAGCCGGGTGCCCACAGCAGTGATGCCGGCGCCGAGGGAGAGGATCGAGGCTTCCGGCGGCCGCATCGCTGGACCGTTGGACAGGTGAGTAAATGGCTGGAACTCCGCTTTAATGAAAATAAAAATGATTCTTTAAAGCGGTTGTAAACCCAAAAACACAAACAAAAAAACCTGCAAGACAAAGGCATAATGAGCTCTCGTGAGCGGCTGCATGCACTGCAAATATCTCCTAAACCGTGCCGGTTTAGGAGATATTAATTGTACCTACAGGTAAGCCTTATTATAGGCTTACCTGTAGTTAAAAGTCAAAAAAGCAGGATACTACCGCTTTAATTTGTGACTGCTTGATTGTTTTTTTTTTTTTTTTTAAAGTTTTGAAAACCATTGGGCAGTGGGCAGTAATCGTGATGCATCGCCGAATCGAATCGTATCGAATTGTGACCCTAATAATCGTAATCGAATTGAATCGTGAGGTAGGTGAAGATGCGCAGGGGGGGGGGGGTTGAAGGGGATAGTAAAGAGGAGTGGGGGGAGCAGTTCTAGATGAACTCCATAGTAAACAGTGGGAGGTGGAGAGGCTGGGGACAGGGAAGCAGTAGCATTGGGGGGGGGGGGGGGCAGTCATATTTGGAGGTTAATAACTCTGATCAGTGGATTGTAATCCACTGATCAGAGTTAAAGAATTGTACAGCAGAGTTTGCTGAACAATTCTGCTATAAGTTTATGGTCATTGAAGGGACCATGAGTTTATAGGAAAAGGATAAATGAGGTCCGTATGGCGTACAGACCTGGCCAGCTGCAAACAGTGCTGTAGTCCATACACTGCACGGACCTGGCAGTGAAAGGGTTAAATATATGATTCAATGCAGCTATTATTCTTGCTTCTCTATTTAAAAGACAATTAAAAAAAAAAAAAAAAAAAAAAACAACACTCCACCCGAGCGATATTATATAAGATCAGACAGAGGTGTGTTACCTTTACAGTGCTGAAGTAGCCAGGTCTTCCAGTGCTGCACACCCAGGATACACAGAAGGAAGAAGCTGATGAGGAAGAGAGGTCGCGGGGACAAGTAGGAGAACAGCCTGCAATTACAAGAAAAGTCAAAACCTAAATCAGTCCTCTTCTATTTATCAGCACAAATATACTGAAATACAGCAATCAACTGGATGGTAAAGAGAACCTGTCTCTAATTATGTTCACGCAAGATCCAAATATCCTAAAATAAGCAGTCAGTGTGTGGAGGAGTGGCTGATCCTAAGGAGGATGGATTTTTAAATGTGATGCTGAGCCTCCATGTTGAAAGAACTGAAATCCAATGAATGAAATGGGCGGGCCATGGACGGTCAGGGTGGCGAGGAAAGGGTTAGATCCCTGGTATGAAACAAACAAAGATAAAATTCCCAGTTCAATTTGCCAACCAGTCTGCTTACCAACCAAATTGGCCTGTCTAACAGTTTGCGTCAATACAGGGGTTTAGTTAGCACACATTTGCAAACGCATGTGAAAGCTGCAGGGCCACGTCAAGGCTCCCTGTACCCCTGTAACCCTGTATTGACGCAAACTGTTAGACAGGCCAATTTGGTTGGTAAGCAGACTGGTTGGCAAATTGAACTGGGAATTTTATCTTTGTTTGTTTCATGTGCGTTGCCCTTCCATGTGTTCTTTGCTATGAAGGCCAGTTATAGGTGGGGCAGAGGCCATTTTCTTTGTTAGATCCCTGGTACCCAGCCTATGACCCAGGGGCCGCATGCAGCTTTTTGACACTTTATGTGCGGCCCTCATTATGCCCGAAGTCTCTGACCATCTCTTGTATAATGCCCGCAATCTTTGACTATTTCTTGTATCATGTCTGCAGTCTTTGACAATCTATTGCAGTGTTTCTCAACTCCGGTCCTCAGGGCACACTAACAGGCCAGAATTTAAGTATTACCTTGGGGAGATGCAGACTAGAATACTGCAATCACTGAGCAGCAAATGATATCACCTGTGATTTATTTCAGTTTTCTTGCAAACCTGGCCTGTTAGTGTGCCCTGAGGACCGGAGTTGAGAAACACTGATCTATTGTGTCGTGTTCAGTCTCTGACCATCTCTTGTATCTTGTCTGCAGTCTATACCCATCTCTTGTATCCTGTCTGCAGTCTCTGACCATCTCCTGTAATATGTCTGCAGTCTCTGACCATCTCCTGTAATATGTCTGCAGTCTCTGACCATCTCTTGTAATATGTCTGCAGTCTCTGACCATGTCCTGTAATATGTCTGCAGTCTCTGACCATCTCCTGTATCATGTCTGCAGTCTCTGACCATCTCCTGTAATATATCTGCAGTCTCTGACCATCTCTTGTATCTTGTCTGCAGTCTCTGACCATCTCTCGTATGATGTCTGCAGTCTCTGACCATCTCTCGTATGATGTCTGCAGTCTCTGACCATCTCTCGTATGATGTCTGCAGTCTCTGACCATCTCTCGTATGATGTCTGCAGTCTCTGACCATCTCCTGTATCATGTCTGCAGTCTCTGACCATCTCTTGTATCCTGTCTGCAGTCTCTGACCATCTCTTGTATCCTGTCTGCAGTCTCTGACCATCTCTTGTATCCTGTCTGCAGTCTCTGACCATCTCCTGTATCATGTCTGCAGTCTCTGACCATCTCCTGTATCATGTCTGCAGTCTCTGACCATCTCCTGTATCATGTCTGCAGTCTCCGACCATCTCCTGTATCATGTCTGCAGTCTCCGACCATGTCCTGTATCATGTCTGCAGTCTCTGACCATCTCTTGTATCCTGTCTGCAGTCTCTGACCATCTCTTGTATCCTGACTGCAGTCTCTGACCATCTCTTGTATCCTGTCTGCAGTCTCTGACCATCTCTTGTATCATGTCACCAGTCAATGACCATCTCTTGTGTCCTGGCCAACCTCTGACCATCTCTTGTATTATGCCTGTATTTAACTATATACGAACTTCATCTTTTGATATACTTTACATTGTTTTTTTTTTTTTGGGGGGGGGGGGGGAAGAATAGGTACACGTATATACAATCTTTTCGCACACGTTAGTAAACATACGTGTTAGGAGGGGAGAGGGGGGACATTTTTAAGACTGTTAGGCTACATTCACACCTGAGCGTAGCGTTTTTCGCGCGTTTTTTACCGCGATTTTACCGCGATTTTTGCGGCGTTTTTTACCGCGATTTTACCGCGATTTTTACCGCGATTTTTGTGCAGGCGTTTTTAGATTGAATAGAGATCAATGGAAAACGCCTGTAATCTGCCCAAAAAGAAGCTCATGTACTTTTTTGAGCGTTGGGCGTTTTGTATACAGCGTCAAAACGCTCAGATGTGAACAGGGGCCATTGAAATGAATAGGATTTGTCTTGTTGGGCGTTTTGAGAGCTGATCCTAGAGCAGAAAAACGCCCCAAAAACGCCCCAAAACGCCTAGATGTGAACGGAGCCTTAAGGTTTAGGCTGGAATTCTACTTTGAATATATCAATATTGTAAAATTGCATGTTAGGGCTCTTTTACACTCGCTTCAACTTTAACACACATTAAAGCGCTTACAGCTTCAACATGCTTTTTTAAAGGTTTTTGATGCTTTGTGGCGCTTTTTTGAAGCTTTAATGAAGCTTGGCACATGCCTTGTGTGTGAGTTGACTTGCTAGTTGTTTTAGAGGGGCCCAGTAGAACCCTAGCTCATTAGTACCTCCGTTCAGTGGAACCACAGCTCAAAAAGTACCCCAGCTTATTAGTATCCCTGTTTAGCAGATCCCCAGCTTATTAGTACTTTCGTTCAGCAGATCCCCTGCTCAGTAGTACCCCAGCTCTGCGGATGCCCCACTCAGTAGTACCCCCAGCTTTGTTGATCCCCCACCCAGTAGTACCCCCCCAGCTCTGCTGATCCTCTACTCAGTAGTAACCCCAGCTTTGCTGATCTCCTCTCAGAAGTAACCCCCAGCTTTGCTAATCTCCCACCCAGTAGTACCCCTCAGCTCTGTTGATCCTCCACTCAGTAGTAACCCCAGATTTGCCGATCTCCTCTCAGAAGTAACCCCCAGCTTTGCTGATCCCACACACAGTAGTAACCCCAGCTTTGCCGATCTCCTCTCAGAAGTAACCCCCAGCTTTGCTGATCCCCCACACAGTAGTAACCCCCAGCTTTGCTGATCCCCCACTCAGTAGTAACCCCCAGCTTTGCTGATCCCCCACTCAGTAGTAACCCCCAGCTTTGCTGATCCCCCACTCAGTAGTAACCCCAGCTTTGCTGATCTCCCACTCAGTAGTAACCCCCAGCTTTGCTGATCTCCCACTCAGTAGTAACCCCCAGCTTTGCTGATCCCCCACTCAGTAGTAACCCCCAGCTTTGCTGATCCCCCACTCAGTAGCAACCCCCAGCTTTGCTGATCCCCCATTCAGTAGTAGCCCCCAGCTTTGCTGATCCCTTTAGCTTTCTGCTATTTGCTCTGCTCCAGTCTGGACCCCGCTCACCTTCCTGCTGCTCCACGCTGCACATCAGATGTGATGTCTGCACCAAACACTCCCTAAATATATACACATGAAACGAAGTGACGTCTTTCTGGTTCGCTTGTTGGTTTCCTGGTGCATCCTGGTATAGCGCATACCTGCAATACTTCTAAAACAAAATGAAGCTGACTCTGGAAAAAAAACCTCTCTCAAAAGCTGCAGCTGCTGTTAGCAAGCGCTGCCATAAACTTCTATGGAGGCTTTGGAGAAGCTTTGAATCACCAAGAAAGCGGCATGGGGAATAACATTTGAAGCAAAGCAAAGGCAACGTGTGAAGAGGACTGTAAGGTAACCATTATATTAAGGGAAAGGTGCTTTGATTGGCCCTCAGACAGAGTGCTTTAAAAAAAGCATGTCCAATGCCACATTTTGAGGCAAGTGTAAACGCCACCTTACAGTAAATAAAAGTTGCAAGAATACTGCACATTTGGATTAGGGATCGACCGATTATCGGCAAAGCCGATATATTGAGGGCCAATATGCACCTTCCCCGATATATCGGAATCGGCCCCTGAGGTTATCAATATTTCAGGAAAGTGCTTGTACAGGAGTGATGCCTGCAGCTAGAGGCATCACCCCGGTACCGGTGTCCATAGCAGACGGTCGGCTGTCTTGTAATGACAACCGATGCGGCTAAGAGGAGCGGGAGGGGGCGACCCCCCTCCCGCGGCTCGCCCGGGTCTCCCGTCCCGCCGGGAGACCCCGGCAAATAGCCTGCACGGCCACTGAAGAGAAGACCCGATCAAAGCTGCATTGGGCTCTGATCGGGTCTCCATGTAAAAACCTGGAAGTGATGTCATATCATCACTTCCGGGTACTCGGCGCCAGATTAAAAAAAATGACAGCATTCAAAACAGCCAAACTTGGCGTTTTGAATGCTTTTAAGTGCAAAGGAGGGGTTTGGGTTTTAGACCCCCAGATCCCTCCACAACAGTACCTGTCAAGTGCTAAAAATAAAAAAAAATGTTTTAAATGTACGAAAATATCGGCCAATACCGATATTCAATTGCCAAAATATCGGTAACCAAAAACCGATATCGGTCGATCACTAATTTGAATACCTGGCGTATAACATTACAGACAATACACCACTTGATGGTGTCCTCTATGGTTCCAGGAATCTTACCAAAACACTCCATGGACAGCAGCAGCTGTTATCAGGCTAGGCAGGGGTCTCTCCCACACCAGAAGTCGCTGCCCTGCGATAAGTAAAGGTCCCCATTCCTTCAGTCTACAATGCAGGTCGGCCTCTAGGTAGCTCATGTCCTCCTCTGAGGCTCCAGGGAGGCCTCCACTCCTCTCTTCATTCTGCGATGGATCTCCCAGTGCAATGTCCTCCCTAGGCATCCTTCTTGCTGAAGTAGCCGAGGACTCTCCATTGCTGCCACTCATGGTTTTAATTGTGATTCAAACTTTGCTTAGCAGTTCCTCCAACTCCGCAGCCAAGGTAAGCAGTCGGCACTCAGATACAGCAAGGTTCCTCCTGAGTCTCTCCGCAACATTCCCTGGATCTACAGACTGCCAACCGATCCAGCAGAAGTGCAAAAATGTAAACGAATGTTCCAGACGTTGGGTTTGCACTGTCCCCTCAGATGCCTGGCATCCCCACAACTTTGGTTGGCAAATTATTCACTGAGTTTCTCCCTTTAAACCCAACTCAGAACTTCATTTTATTTACCAACCTCAAATACTTTATTTTTTTATCTTCTAATCTAATCCTTCCCTTATTTTACATGCAACAGTGCTACTAATAACCAGCAATCAATCAATTATTCCTTAATCCACGTATAATTACAGCCCGGGCTGTGCCCTCAGCATGCTAGAACGTGACCTCTTTTCTTTTGGCTCTAATAGTTATAGAAGCAAAACTAACCCAGCCTATGAGGACACCGGATCTCTTCCTAAACTTCACTGCAGCCCTCTAAACCTCCATAGTGACCTCACTCAGCCAGATCTACTGGGTGAAGACCATCAGATTCCTCCAAACCTAAACCTATCCTGGGAGAAGATCCTCAATCACCAGATCCCACAATATACACCTATTCTGTGAAGAGGTCCCACCTTAGCCAGCCTATCCCTATACTAGATCCTCCCTATACCGTGGGTGATCCCCCCCCCCCCTAACAACAATCTTTCCTGATATTAGAGTCCCCCTTTATAAAGACTTCCCAGATAATAAATCTTCCCCAAATATAGAGTAGATTCCTCAACACTGGACTTTCCCAGTGATTACACCAATTGTCTCCTTATAGCAGATCCTCCAATGACAGTTTATTCTGCAACAGATCCCTCTGAAGCCAACCAATCCCAATAATAGATTCTCTTAAATGAATCTATCCATATGGATAAGCTCGGTAACACCAGTCTTTGCTGATATTAGATCCTCCTAAATATATCTAGATAAAAAATAATCCCTGACCCCGGTCTGCCCAAATATTAGATCTTCCCTGACCCCGATCTATCTAGATATTAAGTATTCCCAGATCCCGACCTAACCAGATATATTGGATCTCCCCTGACCCTGATCTATCTAGATATTAAGTATTCCCAGATCCTGGCCTATCCAGATATTGGATCTCCCCTGACCCTGATCTATCCAGATATTAGGTATTCCCAGACCCCGGTCTGTCTAGATAGATCTTCCCTGATTCTGGTCTATCCAGATATTGGATCTTCCCTGGCCCTGATCTACAAGATATTAGATGGTTCCCTGACTCTGGTCTATCCAGGTATTAAATATCACCTAGCTCTGGTCTATCCGGATAATAGATCTCCACTGATCCTGATCTATCTAGATATTAGATCTCCTATTACCCCAATCTATCTAGATATTAAAGTTTTGCTGGCCCCGTTCTATATAGATATTATATATTACTTAGCCCCGGTCTATCCAGATATTAACTGCCCTCTGACCCCGGTCTATCTAGAGAATAGATCCCTTTGATCCCGGTCTATCTAGATAATAGATCCCTCTGACACCGGACTATCTAGAGAATAGATCTCTTTGATCCGGGTCTATCTGGATAATAGATCCCTCTGACCCCGGTCTATCTGGATAATAGATCTCTCTGACCCTGGACTATCTAGAGAATAGATCTCTTTGATCCGGGTCTATCTAGAGGATAGATCTCTTTGATCCGGGTCTATCTAGATAATAGATCCCTCTGACCCCGGTCTATCTAGAGAATAGATCTCTTTGATCCGGGTCTATCTGGATAATAGATCCCTCTGACCCCGGTCTATCTGGATAATAGATCCCTCTGACCCCGGTCTATCTGGATAATAGATCCCTCTGACCCCGGTCTATCTGGATAATAGATCCCTCTGACCCCGGTCTATCTGGATAATAGATCCCTCTGACCCCGGTCTATCTAGATAATAGATCCCTCTGACCCCAGACTTTCTAGATAATAGATCCCTCTGACCCCAGACTTTCTAAATAATAGATCCCTCGGACCCCGGTCTATGTAAACAATAGATCCCTCTGGCCCGGTCTATCTAAACAATAGATTCCTTTGACCCCGGTCTATCTAAACAATAGATCTCTCTGACCCCGGACTATCTGGATAATAGATCTCTCTGACCCGGACTATCTGGATAATAGATCTCTCTGACCCCGGACTATCTAAACAAAAGATCTCTCTGACCCCGGTCTATCTGGATAATAGATTCCTCTGACCCCGGTCTGTCTGGATAATAGATCCCTCTGACCCCGGTCTGTCTGGATAATAGATCCCTCTGACCCCGGTCTGTCTGGATAATAGATCCCTCTGACCCCAGTCTAAAACAATAGATCCTTCTGACCCTGGACTATCAAAACAATAGATCCCTCTGACCCAGGACTATCTAAACAATAGATCCCTCTGACCCCGGTCTATCTAGATAATAGATCCCTCTGACCCCGGTCTATCTGGATAATAGATCCCTCTGACCCCGGTCTATCTGGATAATAGATCCCTCTGACCCCGGACTATGTAGATAATAGATCCCTCTGACCCCAGTCTTATCTAGATAATAGATCCCTCTGACCCCGGTCTATCTAGATAATAGATCCCTCTGACCCCGGTCTATCTAGATAATAGATCCCTCTGACCCCGGTCTATCTGGATAATAGATCCCTCTGACCCCGGACTATCTGGACAATAGATCTCTCTGACCCCGGACTATCTAGATAATAGATCTCTCTGACCCCAGTCTTATCTAGATAATAGATCCCTCTGACCCCGGTCTATCTGTATAATAGATCTCCTCTATGCTTACAGTAGATCCCCCTATCCCCAGTCTGGTCTGCCCACAATTAGAACTCTATGACCCCAATCTAATTATTAATGGAAGTGTCAGAGTTCTCCCTTCCCCCCAGGATGTACTGACAGCTCAGTCCCCTCCCCCCTCCTGTCACCCCCCAGCCTCTGATGACACTCCCTCCTTCTCCTGTCACCCCCCAGTGTCTCCCCTGTCAGCGCCCAGCACCTCCTTCCCCCGCGGTCATCTCTCCGGGGCTCCCAGCTGGGATGTTGTTGTTATGAAGGTGCGTCAGCTGAGCGGAAGTGACGTGTGTGCCCGGAACATCTTCCTTCCGCTGTGTCTGACGGGAAAGGCGAGCTCTAGGTTGTGTACCCGGAAATACAGTCCCCTAGTTGGGGGGTCGGTGTCCGTCAGCCCTCACAATGACGGAGTAACGCAAAATGTGATGAGCTGTGTCAGTAACAAAGAAACCGGGAATTGGAGACCTTGTGCCCACAGTCAAGATGGCGGTCAGGTCCCTGTGCTACCCGTGTCTACGTCTGTATGGGAGAGGCGTGGTATGGTGTGTCAGCGGCGGCCATGTTTGTTACTGGCACCCAGTGGTTATGGGCGGTATTGGATTCAGCAGCTGGCTGGGTGTGTGTGGGAGAGGACACTGGGAGGGGGTGAGGTGATAATAATGACTCATGTCCTGGGATATGAGGAGACACAGGATTGTTATTACAGTATGAGAGTCATCCAATCAGAAATAAAGGCATGTACGCTAAGAATAGACCGCAGCCACACAATAAATTATTAAATATTAGAGTACCAACATGGCTGCAGAACTTTTGCTGCCCTTTTGTTTTGGTCTTTTTGTTTTTTTTACACAAAAGCAATTTTAGGCCTGAAGATTTGTTAAAGCCCCCAAATAGTATTAACTTTCTTCAAGCAGAGACCCTGGAGAATAAAATAGTGGCAGCCCCAAATTTCTTTTCTTTTTCAAATATTACTTTATTGAAATTTTGGGAACCAAATATACAAAACATATCCAGTACATCATCAGACATAATCCAAAGGGATAGATATCCATAGCTTACCAAGTCATATCCAACAATTATCCATCATATTCTAGCTTTATATTACTTATTCAATCTTTCATATCGATATCCTAACCATCCATTTTCCTTACCCCCTCCTATACTACCATTCCCCTCATCTCTTCACAGACATCCCAACCTGCAAAAACTAATTTCAGGAAGGTGGCAAAGTCATTTCTGGGAGGGCCCCCCACCCCCCACCCTTGACGCTGCCCCACCCCCCCATGCACGCCCGCCGCCGTGCCCCCCACGCACGCCGCTGCACCCCCCCCCACGCACCCCTCCGCCCCCCCCCCCCCACTTTCCAATTTAACACAACCAGAGAATAATGAAATGAAATGTAACAGTATACCTGGTCACTGGTGCTGGTACTGGTCACTGGTGCTGGTCACAGGTGCTGGTACTGGTCTGGTCACTGGTGCTGGTACTGGTCACTGGTGCTGGTCACAGGTGCTGGTACTGGTCACTGGTGCTGGTACTGGTCACTGGTGCTGGTCACAGGTGCTGGTACTGGCCTGGTCACTGGTGCTGGTACTGGTCACTGGTGCTGGTACTGGTCACTGGTGCTGGTCACAGGTGCTGGTACTGGCCTGGTCACTGGTGCTGGTACTGGTCACTGGTGCTGGTACTGGTCTGGTCACTGGTGCTGGTACTGTACTGGCCTGGTCACTGGTGCTGCCCTGGTAACTGGCGCTGGTACGGGTCACTGGTGCTGGTACTGGCCTGGTCACTGGTGCTGGTCACAGGTGCTGGTACTGGCCTGGTCACTTGTGCTGGTACTGGTCACTGGTGCTGGTACTGGTCACTGGTGCTGGTGCAGGTCACAGGTGCTGGTACTGGTCTGGTCACTGGTGCTGGTACTGGTCACTGGTGCTGGTACTGGTCACTGGTGCTGGTCACAGGTGCTGGTACTGGCCTGGTCACTGGTGCTGGTCACTGGTGCTGGTACTGGTCTGGTCACTGGAGCTGGTACTGTACTGGCCTGGTCACTGGTGCTGCCCTGGTAACTGGTGCTGGTACGGGTCACTGGTGCTGGTACTGGCCTGGTCACTGGTGCTGGTACGGGTCACTGGTGCTGGTACTGGCCTGGTCACTGGTGCTGGTACTATACTGGCCTGGTCACTGGTGCTGCCCTGGTAACTGGTGCTGGTACGGGTCACTGATGCTGGTACTGGCCTGGTCACTGGTGCTGGTACGGGTCACTGGTGCTGGTACTGGCCTGGTCACTGGTGCTGGTACTATACTGGCCTGGTCACTGGTGCTGCCCTGGTAACTGGTGCTGGTACGGGTCACTGGTGCTGGTCACTGGTGATGGTACTGGCCTGGTCACTGGTGCTGGTACTGTACTGGCCTGGTCACTGGTGCTGCCCTGGTAACTGGTGCTGGTACTGGCCTGGTCACTGGTGCTGCCCTGGTAACTGGTGCTGGTACTGGTCACTGGTGCTGCCCTGGTAACTTGTGCTGGTACTGGTCACTGGTGCTGGTACTGGCCTGGTCACTGGTGCTGGTACTATACTGGCCTGGTCACTGGTGCTGCCCTGGTAACTGGTGCTGGTACGGGTCACTGGTGCTGGTCACTGGTGATGGTACTGGCCTGGTCACTGGTGCTGGTACTGTACTGGCCTGGTCACTGGTGCTGCCCTGGTAACTGGTGCTGGTACTGGCCTGGTCACTGGTGCTGCCCTGGTAACTGGGGCTGGTACTGGTCACTGGTGCTGCCCTGGTAACTTGTGCTGGTACTGGTCACTGGTGCTGGTACTGGCCTGGTCACTGGTGCTGGTACTGTACTGGCCTGGTCACTGGTGCTGCCCTGGTAACTGGTGCTGGTGCTGGTACTGGCCTGGTCACTGGTGCTGCTCTCTTGTCTGTGCTGGCCTCTGAGTTTAGGTTAGGTCAGAGTTGGTCAGTGTTGTGGCCGATGATTCAGCGCGCGTCAAAATGCCTCTGGAGTGGAAGATGCGGCTGAAGTAGAGAGCAAAGCTACTGCTTCCTCTCTGCGGCTCCTCCCACAGGCGGAGTGCATGTGATCATATGTGAGCCGAATCTACAGCGGCTGCGTCGGGTGTTCTTACTCTCACTGCACAGGCGCTGACACTCTTCACCGACATCTCCTGACTGTGACCGGGATATTGCCCTGAGCTGGCGGGTGTCCGTGAGCTCAGGGAGGAAAGCGGGAGTCTCCCGCGACTTGCGGGAGACTTGAGATGTCTGTCTTCATTTCAACATCCCATTTTATTTATAAAATCAAAACAAAACAACCCCCCCCCCCAATAAATTTTTTTTTTTTTTTATAAAAACCAGAGATGGAGGACACAATCCTCCACATCTACCCCCTCCTACATTTATGATAGCCCATTTACCAAGAGTTGTTTCTCCTCCTCTGAGGCAATAAAAAAATTCCATATACCCCAAATTTTATTATATTGTTTATGTTGTGAGGACAAAATTAAATCCCCCATCTTATTAATACTTTCCACCTTCCGTTCCCAATCCGCCATTGACGGGGCTTGTACTCTTTTCCAATATAATGGAATGCAGGCTTTTGCGGCGTTTAACAGATAAGGGATAATGGATCTCTCATCATTTCTAGCCGGTATCTCGGAGATATGAAGGAGGAGGAGGGCTGGATCTTCTTTAATCTTATAACTTGTAAATTTCTGGATTATAGGTCTTACTCCTGAGTCCTGACCGAAAGAACTTTATATCAGGGCAGGTCCAGAAAATATGGAAGAGTGTGCCCTTCTCTCTCCTGCATCTCCAGCGTCTATCTGTCTCTTGTGGGTACCATCTATGCAGTCTCTCTGGCGTTCTATACCACCTAGTAAGTATCTTGAAGTTCGTTTCCTGGATTTTAGTACATCTTAAAGGCTTAACCACTTAAGCCCCGGAAGATTTTACCCCCTTCCTGACCAGGCCCTATTTTGCGTGATTTTAACGGATAATTGCGCGGTCGTGCGACGCTGTAACTAAACGAATTTGACGTCCTTTTTTTCCCACAAACAGAGCTTTTGGTGGTATTTGATCACCTGTGCGATTTTTTGATCATGCGCTATAAACAAAAAAAAGCGACAATTTTGCAAAAATAACAATATTTTTCACATTTTTTTTATATGAAATTCCCCCCCAAAATAATGTAAAAATCAAAATTTTTTAAAATTTTAGGCCAATTTGTTTTCTGCTACATATGTTTGGTAAAATAAATCGCAAATAGCGTATTTTGATTGGTTTGCTTACAGTTATTGCGTTTACTAACTAAGGGAAAGATTTTTGTCATTTTTGTTGTTTTTTTTATTTAACATGTAATGGCGGCGATCTGCGATTTTTTTTTGCGGGACTGCGACATTGCAGCGGACAGATCGGACCTTTGACTGACATTTTTGACTCTTTTGGGGTTACCAGTGACATTACTACAGTAATCAGTGCTATACATATGCACTGTTACTGTAAAAATGACACTGGCAGGAAAGGGGTTAACTTTATTGGAGAGGGAGGGGTTAACTGTGTCCCTAGGGACGTGTTTCTAACTGTGATTGGATGTGGCTGTGTGTGTAACAACAGAGATATATGATCCTGCATAGCAGGACCGTATGATCTCTGTTCTTACACAGGGGAGAATGACAGGCGGTTTTGTTTACATTAGCTGCCTGCCTTTCTCCCTTCACAGCGGACGATCGCGAGTGACCGGCGGACATCGGGTCTGCCGGGCACACGCGCGCGGGGGGGGGGGGGTCCGTGAATGAGCGGGGGCGGGAGCTCCGGTGGCGCGCGCTCGCCCCCTAGAGCTTCACAGGCTAGCGACGTAGTAATACGTCGCTTTGCCTGTGAGGGGCTGACTGCCGCAGTAAATATACTGTGAGCGGTCGGCAAGCGGTTAAAAACAAACCTAAATCTCCTTTGGATCTGCTCCTGTGTAAATTCTCGGTTTGGATCAATTTTCCATTTCTCCACCCAAGATAAACGTGGTTGTTCTATCCCGGTAGTCAGTAATTTATACGAGATTGATAACGTACGTAGTGAATTCCCAGGTTCCTTACAGTATTTCTCAAAATTTGTTAAAGGCCTTACGAAACGCATGGGGCGCGGAATTGAAGCTAAAAAATGATGTAACTGATTTGCCTGCCAGAAAGGGAGATTTCCCTTTTCATCCATTAACCTAATAATCGAGGGCCACTTCTTCTGTAACAAAAATGTTGATGCTTGTTCTTGCCCTGTTACTCGTAATCCATTAAAACGCCGCCTGTCTAAGCCTAGAATAAATTAAGGGTTTCCTAATATTGGAAATAAAGGTGAATCCAATGTTATCAGTTTTTGTTGAATGCACTGTTGAGTACTTATACTTATTTCGTTACTTCAGAGAATTCATTAACATTCGCTATTATTGGGATTTCGCAATACAATCGAAATTCTGCATGACGAAAAATTTGTCCGAATTTCAATTTCAAATGTCTATCAAGGACAACCATCGGGCACACAGGAAAAAAAATCTCCTTAAAAAACAGTATTTCCAATAATCGTGTGACATGAAATTTGGGACTGCCACTATTTTATTCTCCAGGGCCTCTGCTTGAGGAAAGTTAATACTATTTAGGGGCTTTAACAAATCTTCAGGCCTAAAATTTCTTTGTAAATCTGTGCAAAAAAACAAAAAGGCCAAAACAAACGGGCTGTGGCCATGTTGGTACTCTAATATTTAATAATTTATTGTGTGGCGGCGACCTATTGGAACGCATAGCGGCCATGTTGGAACGCACGGCGCATGCACAGTAAGTTGTTCTAGTCCGTATGTCACTTCCGGTGGCAGAATCTGATAGGTAGCGCTATTCTGACAGAACACCGGCAGCCGCATTCTAATTGGCAAAAATTTGAATTTGAATATTTTCCAAATTCGGTTGAATTCGGAAAATTTGAATCAAATTTGAAAATGAATAAACAAAACAAAAACTAAACAAATTCTGAAAACGAATTTAACAAATTCAACAAAACAAAATTAGGTACTTGGTGAACCAAAATGAAACAATTTTTTCTGTTCTGCACATGTCTTTTTTTTTGGTTATAAGAATATTATGGGATGATGACCCCAGGGTGAATAATGACATATTGGTTGTTAGCATCCTCCATATTTTCTACTTGATGTTGTTGTAACAACAATACATGCGTGTGCAGATGAGCCCTAACATGTTCCTGTGACTCCAGTATTGTACGGTGCCTTTGCACGCGCTCCGACTCCATATACATATTCATCACCCTGATTGCAGACACTTCTATGGAAGCTCTAATTAGACATAAAGATGCAGTGACAGCAAATCTGACCTTATCACAGTCATTCCCATTCCAGCCCCTTCCTCTGTAATGATCAGCATCCCTCATTCTAAAGGACAGGAACTATTTATGCCACATTAATGAACAAAAAAATCGCCAACTTACATTCATATTTATTTAGCAGTTTGGACTATTTTCTAATTGCTACAAATAACACACATTAACGTGGGAGAATTAATTTTGGGTTGTTGGTGGTGGGCAGGGGAGGACGGGGCCAGGGAGCAGGGGGGCAATTGCCCCCCCGGGCTGCTCTGATGCCCCGTAAAAAGGCTGCACCACTTCTGCTACAGACATGCCTAAATGATTCCTGGTGAAGAGAAGTTAAAAGTCCCCACTGTTGAACTACTGAGTGCGGGATGAAGACAAGGACAGAGCGCCCCCCCCCCCCCCAACATGGATGGTGTACACTGTGTCTGAGCAGAGGCTGGTTCCATGCCCCACTGGAGACGCTCCTCCCCTAGCCCCGACCCAACTGTCCCAGGTCCCCCAAACCGCCCCCTGCTGGCCAGGTCGGGAACCTGGATTCGGCCAGTAAGTAGGGAGTACCTGGAGCAGGGCTTCAGCCTGGAATGAGGGTCAGGAGGAGGCCTGGGAATAGGGAGAGTGGGAGGGGGGGCCGAGTCGCTGCACCATGGGCCTCTGGTTTGTATTTGCCTCCCGGGCCGAAAGTTGCCCATCAGCCCCTGGTGGTGGGTCATCGGAATGACAAGAAATACACAGCCAAAGTTTAAAAAAAAAAAAAAAATATTTATATATATGTTGTGGAGGTCATAGAGGTTGGATCCTGGATGGATGTTACATTGCACCAATATTTGGACTGTGGTCCCTGTAAGGGAAGTATGGGATCTCAGAAAGGCAAGGGTTAAGCCCTCTCCCAGAGAGAACAGCTCTTAACCACTTAAGCCCCGGAAGATTTTACCCCCATTCCGACCAGGGGGTATTTTGCGATTCGGCACTGCGTGAATTTAACGCACAATTGCGCGGTCGTGCGACGCTGTACCTAAACGAATTTGACGTCCTTTTTTTCCCACAAACAGAGCTTTCTTTTGGTGGTATTTGATCACCTGTGCGATTTTTTGATCACGCGCTATAAACAAAAAAAGAGCGTCAATTTTGCAAAAATAGCAATATTTTTCACATTTTTTTATATGAAATTCCCCCAAAAAAAAATGTAAAAATCAAAATTTTTAAAAATTTTCGGCCAATTTGTTTTATGCTACCTATGTTTGGTAAAAAAAATCGCAAAAAGCGTATTTTGATTGGTTTGCGCAAAAGTTATCGCGTTTACTAACAAAGGGAAAGATTTTTGTCATTTTTGTTGTTTTTTTTTTTAACGCGGCGATCTGCGATTTTTTTTGCGGTACTGCGACATTGCGGCGGACAGATCGGACCCTTGACTGACATTTTTGATACTTTTGGGGTTACCAGTGACATTTCTACAGTAATCAGTGCTATACATATGCACTGTTACTGTAAAAATACACTGGTAGTGAAGGGGTTAACTTTATTTGGAAGGGAGGGGCTGTGTGTGTCCCTAGGGGCGTGGTTTCTACTGTGATTGGCTGTGGCTCTAGCTGTAAGGACACTGATCAACGGATCTACATACCAGATCCGTTTTATCAGTGTCTTTGCAGCGAGGAGAATGACAGGCAGTTTGTTTACACAAGCTGCCTGACATTCTCCCTCTCCCCCGCCGATCGCCGAGTGACCGGCGGACATCGGGTCCGCTGGTCACACGCGCGGGGGGGTCCGTGACCACGCGGGAGCGGGAGCGCGCCCCCGGGGGCGCGCGCTCGCTCCCTAGACCCTCACAAGCAAGCAACGTAGCCCTACGTTAGTTTGCCTGTGAGGGGCTGACCGCCGACGTAGATAGTCGTGCGGCGGTCGGCAAGTGGTTAAAGACAGGAAGTGGTGTCAGTGGGGGTGGGAGAGTAAGGAGCTGGAGATACACCTGGGAGACTGAACTGCTAAAGACAAGTGTTTGTTTGCTGCATGGTGGCTGGAGACTTGACGGCTGCTTGGGACTGCATACTTGGGGTACAAGCCCCTGCCAAAAGCCGGTATCATATTTTCATTTACCATTTATGCTGGAGTTAAGTGGACTTTTATTTTATACCTGTTTTCTGAACTGTTTGCTGCTAGAAGCTTTATTTCTGTTGTGGAAGAAAATAAACCACGTTTTGTTTAAGTTTACCTGGCTCGTGCACGTGATCCCTTGGAGCTATCGCCCCCAAATATCACAATATATATATATATATATATATATATATATATTTTTTTTTTTTTACCATAATGGGCCAATTTTTATTTGATAATAAACAAAATCTGGAGATATCCATCAACAGTTACCATCAAACGAAGAGCCGATTTGTGTTATCAAATTTACAGTATAATTCAGCTTAATACATATTCTAATTAACCACTTTTTTCCTCTTTCATTCATGGGAATATGCATCTGGGACAGTAATTTATTGTATTTTTGGATTTATATACTGTTTACACCTATATTATTTTTGATAAGTGTCATTGGCTCCTGAACAATACTCCTGAGGCCCTGACCATAGAAAGAGATTTTTTTTTGTGGTGTTTGTACCTCCCATGCCCCCCCCCCCCTTTCCGGTTGAAGTTTGTGTGTCTGGGGTTCTTTTTTGTGCCACCATATGGTTCGGGGTGCTTCATGCCTCTTCTTCTTTTCTTCCCCCTGGGATTTGGGTAGGTACCTTGAGTACTCTCCAGTAGAGCTGCACGATTAATCGTATGAAAATCGCGATCTCGATTCACCCCTCTTGACGATCTAACCCTGAAATATGCTCGATTCTTTGCATAGCTGCATAGCAGAGAGAACAGCTGTTGAAAAAAAAAAAAAGCCTCCTGACAAACGGCTATCAGCAAAGTCTCCCAGTAACTATAAACAAAAATGATTACATTGTAACTTTTCCTTCCCTCTGCCAGGGAGAAAGGAAGTTTAACTTCTTAAAGACTGGATCTTTTTCTGACATTTGTTGCTTGCAAGTTAAAATCAGTTTTTTTTGCTAGAAAAGTACTTAGAACCCCCAAACATTTTATATATTTTTTTAAGCAGAGACCCTACAGAATAAAATGGCGATTGTTGTAATATTTTATGTCACACTGTATTTGCGCAGCAGTCTTTCAAACGCAATTAATAGACTTTAATGAATAAAAAAAAACGTAACAGTAAAGTTATCCCAATTTTTTTTTGTTACACAGAGAATCGTGAGAGAATCGTGATCTTTATTCCAAGCTAAAAAATCGTGATTCTCATTTTGGCCAGAATCGTGCAGCTCTACTCTCCAGTATGTTCATACTTATATGATATTTCTTAAATTTAAATTTTGATATCATAATATATTGTTGTAATATTGAAGAATATAATATATGAAAAATGTGATGTAATGTGTGGTAATTAATGTATACATTTTTACACTGTATCTCCCAACTACAATTGGACCTCCTGAAGAAGCTTTAAGCGAAACGCGTAGCGATCTTTTGACAATAGTGACCTGGAATACCCGTAAGACCTAAATACCTTCTAGATTTTCGCAAAATCTGCGGTTATTATTAAATGGGTATTCCCACAGGTCCCCCAGCTACACATGTACCCTGACCAGGGAAGGTTTGTTCATGATTTGGTTTTGATATACCGTATATACTCGAGTATAAGCCGACCCAAATATAAGCCGAGGCACCTAATTTTACCACAAAAAACTGGGAAAACATATTGACTTGGGTATAAGCCTAGGGTGGGAAATGCAGCAGCTACTGGATCCAACTGGACCACCACGAGACCCAAAACAGGGGCTGTGGACATGGTACAGGAGATGCAGGGCTGTGGGCATGGTACAGGAAATGGTATAGGAGATGGTACAGGCATGGCACAGAAGATGGTACAGGAAATGGTATAGGAGATGGTACAGGCATGGCACAGGAAATGGTACAGGCATGGCACAGGAGATGGTACAGGCATGGCACAAGAGATGGTATAGGCATGGCACAGGAGATGGTACAGGAGATGCAGTGCTACGGGCATGGTACAGGAGTCCTGTACCATGCCCGCAGCACTGCATCCCCTAACCAGATGCAGTGCAGGGGCTGCGGAGGAGTCTCACTTACCTTTCGGTGAGGCGCTTTACATTTAAAAATGGCGCCGCCCCGGTGCCAACACCTCACTGCGCATGCGCCATCTGCCTGGGAATAGCTGAACATGTACGGGCTTTTCCGAGCGGCGGTGGCCCATGCGCACTAACCGGAGAACCGGTAAGTGAGACTGTGACTCGAGTATAAGCAGAGGGGGGCTTTTTCAGCATAAAAAAACACGTTGAAAGAGTCGGCTTATACTTGAGTATATACGGTACATTTTTTAATGTCGTCCTAATAAACATATACATTTTAATAATTGAGTGCTTGAGTTCCTTAATGGGATTACCAGTAGCTACCTACAAAGTCCTACCTTTCTTTTTTTCTCTTTTTGCATTATACATATCGGGATGTGGTGCTACATAAACATTTGAGTTTCGTCTCATATCTTGTTGCATGCACTTAAAGCGGAGTTCCACCCAAAAGTGTATCTACCGCTCATTTGTTTCCTCCCCCCCTCCGATGCCACATTTGGCACCTTTCAGGGGGGAGGGGGAAACGGGTACCTGTTTTTGACAGGTACCGTTCCCCACTTCCGGGATATGGCACTGTGGCGCCGTCCCTCTGAAGTTTTGGCCCCCTCCTCCTTCCACCGCCGCCCAACCAATAGGAATGCGCAGCGCTCTTCGCGCATGCGCAGTAGGTACCCGCCCGTGAAGCCGCAAGGCTTCACTGCCGGGTTCCTTTACCGGCAATGGCGGCGGCAGCACCCAACAGCGGATGGAAACATCTGCAGTGCCGACATCGCTGGACTCCAGGACAGGTAAGTGTCCTAATATTAAAAGTCAGCAGCTACAGTATGTGTACAGTGTGTGTAGCTGCTGACTTTTAATTTTTGCAGGGGGGGGTGGAAATCCGCGGAACTTCGCTTTAATACATAGGGGTCTATTCAAACAAAAATTGCTTCAAGAGTAACTCCATAGTACATAGTATCTTTGGACCGATCTCAGTCTGTTCAGCTGCTGCTCCTCTGGGGTGCCAGAGGAGAGATCTGGGGTCTAATAGACCCCAAATCTCTCCATAAAGAGGACCTGTCACAGCCCATGCTGTCACAAGGGATGTTGTTCATCCGTTGTGATAGCAATAAAGTGATTGTGCTTACGCGCAAATGCGAACGCACACCTTACTCCTGCTTGCATATTTAAATTGTAATGGCACCACACATGTGAGGTATTGTCGAGAACAATAGGGCCCTTTCACACGGGCGTTCCGTATGTCTGTTTTTCCTCCATCCATTTGTGGATGAAAAACGAACATAATGTATGTTTATGGGCTAATGGACGTTAGCGTACGACATCCGCTGACATCCGTTTTTCATCCGTTCCGTTAAGTTCCGTTTTTTGAGATGGAAGAGAACCCTATTTTTCTTCCGTTTAAAAAATGGTACGGACGAAAAACGGATGTCAGCGGATGTCGTACGCTAACGTCCATTAGCCCATAAACATACATTATGTTCGTTTTTCATCTGCAAACGGATGGAGGAAAAATGGCATACGGAACGCCCATGTGAAAGGACCCTAATGTTCTCGACAATACCTCACATGTGTGGTGCCATTACAGTTTAAATATGCAATGATGGAGGAAAAATGGACATACGGAACGGACCCTAAAAAGTGACATCCGTGTCCGTTTAAAAAAAAAAAAAGAAAAGTGACTGAATGGAAGAAAAAAACGGAACGCCCGTGTGAAAGGACCCTAAGACCGAGAGCAAAAATTCTAGCCCCAGACCTCCTGCTCAACTCTAAACTGGTACCCTATAAAGGCGTTTAAAGTGTCGCCTATAGAGAATTTTAAGCACTGTAGTTTGCCGCCATTCCACGGCAGGCACAATTTTAAAGCGTAACATGTTAGGGATCTGTTTACTCGGTCTGACCTCATCTTTCACATTATGCAAAAAAAGTAGGCTAACTTTACTGTTCAGTTTTTTTTTTAAATTAATTAAAGTGTTTTTTTCCCCAAAAAAATTACGTTTGAAAAACTGCTGCAAATACCATGTGACATAAAAAATTGCAACACCCACCATTTTATTCGATAGGGTCTCTGCTAAAAAAAAAAAAATATATATATATATACACACAGTGCCTTGCAAAAGTATTGGGCCCCCCTTGAACTTTGCGAACTTTTGCTACATTTCAGGCTTCAAACATAAAGATATACAACTGTAATTTTTTGTGAAGAATCAAAAACAAGTGGGACACAATCATGAAGTGGAACGAAATTTATTGGATATTTCAAACTTTTTAACAAATAAAAAACTGAAAAGTTGGGCGTGCAAAATTATTCAGCCCCTTAAGTTAATACTTTGTAGCGCCACCTTTTGCTGCGATTACAGCTGTAAGTCGCTTGGGGTATGTCTCTATCAGTTTTGCACATCGAAAGACTGAAATTTTTGCCCATTCCTCCTTGCAAAACAGCTCGAGCTCAGTGAGGTTGGATGGAGAGCGTTTGTGAACAGCAGTTTTCAGTTCTTTCCACAGATTCTCGATTGGATTCAGTTCTGGACTTTGACTTGGCCATTCCAACACCTGGATATGTTTATTTGTGAACCATTCCATTGTAGATTTTGCTTTATGTTTTGGATCATTGTCTTGTTGGAAGACAAATCTCCGTCCCAGTCTCAGGTCTTTTGCAGACTCCATCAGGTTTTCTTCCAGAATGGTCCTGTATTTGGCTCCATCCATCTTCCCATCAATTTTAACCATCTTCCCTGTCCCTGCTGAAGAAAAGCAGGCCCAAACCATGATGCTGCCACCACCATGTTTGACAGTGGGGATGGTGTGTTCAGGGTGATGAGCTGTGTTGCTTTTACGCCAAACATAACGTTTTGCATTGTTGCCAAAAGTCGGATTTTGGTTTCATCTGACCAGAGCACCTTCTTCCACATGTTTGGTGTCTCCCAGGTGGCTTGTGGCAAACTTTAAAAGACACTTTTTATGGATATCTTTAAGAAATGGCTTTCTTCTTGCCACTCTTCTATAAAGGCCAGATTTGTGCAGTATACAACTGATTGTTGTCCTATGGACAGAGTCTCCCACCTCAGCTGTAGATCTCTGCAGTTCATCCAGAGTGATCATGGGCCTCTTGGCTGCATCTCTGATCAGTCTTCTCCTTGTATGAGCTGAAAGTTTAGAGGGACGGCCAGGTCTTCGTAGATTTGCAGTGGTCTGATACTCTTTCCATTTCAATATTATCGCTTGCACAGTGCTCCTTGGGATGTTTAAAGCTTGGGAAATCTTTTTGTATCCAAATCCGGCTTTAAACTTCTCCACAACAGTATCTCGGACCTGCCTGCTGTGTTCCTTGTTCTTCATGATGCTCTCTGCGCTTTAAACGGACCTCTGAGACTATCACAGTGCAGGAGCATTTATACAGAGACTTGACTACACACAGGTGGATTCTATTTATCATCATTCGTCATTTAGGTCAACATTGGATCATTCAGAGATCCTCACTGAACTTCTGGAGAGAGTTTGCTACACTGAAAGTAAAGGGGCTGAATAATTTTGCACGCCCAATTTTTCAGTTTTTTATTTGTTAAAAAAGTTTGAAATATCCAATAAATTTCGTTCCACTTCATGATTGTGTCCCACTTGTTGTTGATTCTTCAGAAAAAAATACAGTTTTATATCTTTATGTTTGAAGCCTGAAATGTGGCAAAAGGTCTCAAAGTTCAAGGGGGCCGAATACTTTCGCAAGGCACTGTATATGTGTGTGTATATATATATATATATATATATATATATATATATATATATATACATATAATGTTTGGGGGTTCTAAGTAATTTTCTAGCAAAAAAAAAGTAGATTTTTACATGTAGGAGCGAAGTGTCAGAATAGGCTTGGGAAGGAGGTGGAGAATGTGATCCATCATATTACATCATCCTTGTTTATTCTCTATACACCTTCATTCTCACCTGTCTTGAAGTTTTAACTAATCTTCAGACCTAAAATTGTCATTTTAATATGTGTGCAGAAGAAAAAAGGGCTCTGGCAGCAAAAGGGTTGCAACAAACAAAATATGCTGCATTGGAGTGGCCCTTTAAGAATTTGTAAATATTTGTCCAAAGTACCTACACAAGTGGAGTTTTAATAAACATACATAAATAGGAAATAAATAATCAAAGAAAGCATCTACTAAAGAAGGCCATTCATTAGAGTCACTCTGACACACAATACTAAAATCTACTTGTGTTAAAACTTTATTCAGTTGTCATCACAGTCATATTCCAGCAGAGGGAGCCCTCTACTAGCATTCACAGATTCAGCTGTACAGAGACAAGCGCTGTCCATGGTATTTATTAAACATTTGCAAGGCTGTACATTTTATATAAATTACTGTGAAAATCTGCTAAATTTGTCTTTTCAAGTAAACCAGAATTAAGAAAACTACAGGGATTGCAATAGCTAAACATTTAAAAATGCTAGTTGGCTGGCTGTCGTGCTGATTATTTGGCTTCCCTAACTTGGAATATGCAAATGTTATTCTTCTCTGTTGCCACCCGAATGCAATCTGAATACATACTATAATTGTGTACAAAGTGCAATCCTATTACCTCTATTAATGTGTGTTGCTGCTCACACTGTAATGTGTTTCCCACATCCACCAATATACAACATGTCAAAAAGTGCTGCAGAACTTTTAACCCAAATTGCAATCTCCCCTAGGTCAAGAAAATATAACCAAAAATATATTTTATAAGCAATAATACAATGCTTCTCTTTTAATGCCTTTACTATGTTATATCTCATCAACACCAAAAAAAAAACTTAGCAATTAAATAAACAACGAAAAAGTCCATCGATCAAGTCCTTCATATACAGTCAGGTCCATAAATAATGTGACATCGACACAATTCTAATCTTTTTGGCTCTATACACCACCACAATGGATTTGAAATTAAACAAACAAGATGTGCTTTAACTGCAGTCTTTCAGCTTTAATTTGAGGGTATTTACATCCAAATCAGGTGAACAGTGTAGGAATTACAACAGTTTGTATATGTGCCTCCCACTTTTTAAGGGACCAAAAGTAATGGGACAGATTAACAATCATAAATCAAACTTTCACTTTTTAATACTTGGTTGCAAATCCTTTGCAGTCAATTACAGCCTGTAGTCTGGAACGCATAGACATCACCAGACGCTGGGTTTCATCCCTGGTGATGCTCTGCCAGGCCTCTACTGCAACTGTCTTCAGTTCCTGCTTGTTCTTGGGGCATTTTCCCTTCAGTTTTGTCTTCAGCAAGTGAAATGCATGCTCAATCGGATTCAGGTCAGGTGATTAACTTGGCCATTGCATAACATTCCACTTCTTTCCCTTAAAAAAACTCTTTGGTCGCTTTCGCAGTATACTTCGGGTCATTGTCCATCTGCACTGTGAAGCGCCATCCAATGAGTTCTGAAGCATTTGGCTAAAAGTACTCCTTGGATTTCAATTCACACTTCTCTGTGTGGCCAGGCTGTGAAAAAGTCATACACATGTGGTATTACCACACTAAGTACAAGCAGCAGAATGTGCTTTGGGGTGTAGTTGCAAGTATGCCTATGCCATGTGTTAGAAATAACTTAATATGACATTTTTGTGAACATTTTTTTTCAAGAATTGTGGGAAAAAAATATTAATTGAAAAAAACTTGCCTCTTACTAAATACCTTGGACTGTCTACTTTCCAAAAAGGGGTCATCTGGGGGTATTTGTACTGTCCTGACATGTTAGGGCCTCAAGAAATGAGATAGGCCATCAGGTATGAATAATTTTTCATGATTGGCACCATAGCTTGTAGACTCTATAACCTTCACAAAGACCAAATAATATACACAGATTTGGGCTATTTTTATCAAAGAAATATAGTAGTATAATTTTTGGTCAAAATGTATGAAGAAAAATGCAAAAAAATTGCAAAATTTTAAAACAGAATCTACGAAAAACATTTTTTATTTCAAAATTGTCCTTCTCTTTTTCTTTGTAGTGCAAAAAATAAAACCCCCGTTGGTGATTTAATACCCCCAAAATAAAGCTTTATTTGTGAAAAGAGAGAGCACTGAAAGCTGGAAATTGGCCTGGGCAGGAAGGGGGTGAAAGTGCGCAGTATTGAGGTGGTTAAAAAACAACAAAACATAAAATATACCCCAATGTTTTGTAAAATATGAAAGATGATGTTACAGCGATATGTAGCTAGTATGTCATGCTTTAAAATGGCGCAAAGGAATGGCGAAAAACTACGATACCTAAAAATCTCCATAGGCGATGCTTTAAAATTTTTTACAGGTTACCTGTTTATAGTTACAGAGGCGGTCTAGCGCTAGAACTATTGCTATTGCTATAGCATTCGAGGGGATAGCTCACATGTGTGGTGCGAACACCATTTACATATTATATTACATTACTTATGTATGCGTTCGCTTCTCCAGATGAGCACGGAGGGATGGGGGTGCTTTAAAAAGATTTTTTCCTATTTTCTCATTATTTTCTTTTTATTCTTATTCTTATATTATTTATTTATTTTTATTTTTTTTAACTTTTCCTTTGATTTTTTTTTTTTTTTTTTAGCACTTTTATTCCTATTACAAGGAATATAAACATCTCTTGTAATAGAAATACGGGATGACAGGTCCTCTGTATGGAGAGATCTGGGGTCAATAAGATCCCAAATCTCCCCTCTAGCTAAAAATAAATAATTTTTTTGATCTTTTGTTTTTAAAAAAAAAAAATTAATTGTTTACTTCCGCCCTCGATCAGAAGTGACACCATGATGTCTCTCCGGTCCTCCATGACTATAGAGGCGATCAGAGACAATCTGGTCTCTGTGAGCCTCTAAGGCCAGCCGCGCAGCCCATCAGATCATTTCCTGGGTGCACGATTAAAATCAGTAAGCCGAGGGGGGGGGTCAGAACTGCTGATCTGTATACCTGTTCTTGAGCACTGGCTAGAAAAGTACTGTACACTTTGGCTAAACATGGCAGCCAGGCAACTAGAATTTTCTAGCTGCACACAGGTCACACTGCCAGGTACGTGGATGGCCCCTGTACCTGCCAGGGCCAATAATGGCCTGCTAGAGTCATCACTATGTGCCTGCTCCTGTTCAGGACTACATCCTTACCTGACACCATTCTCAGAGCAGCACACACAGGCAGAACAAGAGGGACACTGAGCATAGCTCCCAACTGTCCCTGATTTCGAGGGACAGTCCCTGATTTGGAACAAAGTCCCTCTGTCCCTCTTTCCTCCTCATTTGTCCCTCATTTTGGTCTGATCTATATAGTTGTACAAAAAAGCACTTTTTTCAATAAGTGTTTCCCAGTGCTAAACCTTTCATCCAATTTCTAAATTGCTGCGTTTGTAAATTTCAAAAGCCGATATAAAGGAATAGTAGTGGTAAAAAAAATTGTGGGATTAACTAATTATTTTTTTTTTTGTATGTAGCACTGCCCCTGTAGGGACTGCTTGATATTCACTCTGTGGGTTCCCCCCTGGTTACCAGCAACCAGCCATAAGTCAAGACAAGTCCTTAATTCTCCTTGGCTCACACTCCAATAATCAGTCCAGGGGTATTTGGTTGTTTTTGTTGTTTATTGTAAAATGGGGATAGGAGAAGGAAATAGTGGGATACTCCAACTTTAACTATTCACAGTGATTAAGAACTCCTATCTTCTCTGCTTCTCTATAGGTGTGGAACAGCCAGGCTGTTGCTTCATCCTGCCACTTTGGATGAATGTGGATTAAGTCTCTTATTCTTAAGATGACTTGGTGAACAACTAGTTATCTTCAAGACACTCTCCCTAGTATCCTCGCTCTCTTCCTCTGCTGACACCAGTCCACTGACTGTCCTTCTAGCAGGGGTGGCCCTCCTCAGGTCAGGCCCCTTGACACGAGTCTCTGTACTCACAATACTGCAGTCCCAGGGTCTCCAGTGTCTTCCCTATCAGTCAGCTTCCCTGGACCTCTGGGTTCAGCTCCTCTCAACCGCTTCTCTGGCCCTCAGGACGAATTCCTGGGACCATATGGCACCTCTGCAGAGGAGGAGGCAGCCGCCCCCTCCCTCCGGGACTTTGCTCTCCAGCCAAAGACCCTGCAGCACATGTGCTCCCGGCTTTTATACAGTATCCCAGAATGCACCGAGGCGATCTTCCCTCTGCCAATCACCAGGACTGTATCAAAAGCCTATGCACCCATTCGTCAGGTTTCCTCCCACTGTCCCTATTGGACCAGCGTGAAACACTCTTCAGACTGAATGAATCGTATACTGAGCACAATGAGAAGACCTCACTAACCGATCCTGCTCCCTGATAGGCAGAGAGCAACATAGATTTACCTGCAGTCCTTCTGGTAAGCAGACAGAGCTCAAAACTATACTCTCTCACTAGCACCTACCTAGGAGGGTGCTACAAATATAATTCTCCTTTAAGGGGGTGTGGTAGGGGGGTGTGTCCTATGCCTACATACTTTTGCCAATAGGTGTCCCTCGTTCCCATCTCAAAAAGTTGGGAGGTATGACTGAGCCAAAGCCATTCCTCTCCTCCTCTTTCACAGCGGTGATTGACAGCGGCTCCCATGTTACTGGCCATACCTTCGTAGATTTATGAATAATTTATAATTCATATTTTCAGGACATTCGATGATTTGATAAAGGTTGTTGGAAAGTGCTTTCCGAAATTTCATTTGCTTTCAGCTTTCAGTTTTGGAAAGAATAGATTTTGCTGAATAAAAACCACGTTCGCTGTTGGAAATTCTTTAGTTTAAGAAAAATTTTCCATCTTGCTCCTTCTAATTTTCTGGTCACTGTGGTCATAAATGAATGTCGATTAGACGGCCTCTAACCATTAGGAAATCTAACAAACTTTCTCAAAATAAGAATTTTCAGGCGAGGTTCTACTAGTGAACGAGGTGTGTCTAAAAAGTTTGGTGAATGGTATCAGAAAACAAACTAAACAGCATAATCGCCATATTTCACAACGCACTTTTGGCAACGTTCATAAAGCTTCTGGAAACGGTCATCAAAGACCTCCTTAGGAATCGATCGCAGAACTGCTGTCACACATTCTTGGATTGCCGCCATGTCCGCATAACGTGCGCTTTTCATGTGCACCTTCTAACTCACAGGTGTCAAACACAAGGCCCGCGGGCTGAATGCGGCCCCCCCAGGTCATTTCATGTGGCCCTCACACCCCTAGTGCAACTACGCCCCCCCCCCCCCCCCCTAGTCTCAACCAATCTTGTCTCAGCAGTCGGCAGCAGAGAGGATGACAGAACTCATCTTAATAGCGCCTGCATGCAGTAAGAAAACACCCATAGAGCATTGGGGTCACACATTTAGGGAGACGTCGGTGTTTGGGAATTTGGGTATAAGGGCAGCCTGGTCATTGCAATTTACCTCATTTACTAAGCTCTGGAGCAACTGCACTTGTAGACTGCAACTGTACTTTGCAAAGTGCACAGCATATTTGCCTTCAGTAAATAAACCGCAATATACACAGATATTTGTGCCTACGTTTTATTTAAAGTGGGGAAAATAATTATTTGATCCCTGCAGATTTTGTAAGTTTACCCACTTACAAAGAAATTAAGGGTCTATAATTTTTATCATAGGTGTATTTTAATTGGCAGAGACAGAATATCAATCCAGAAAAAACACGATACAAATGTTATAAATTGAGTTGCAGTTCAGTGAGTAAAATAAGTATTTGATCCCAAGCAAAACATGACTTAGTAGTGATTGGTGGAGAAATCCTTGTTGGCAAGCACAGAGATAAGACGTTTCTTGTAGTTGGTGACCAGGTTTGCACACATCTCAGGAGGGATTTTGGTCCTCTCTTCTTTACAGATCTTCTCTAAATCTTTAAAGAGGACGTAAAGTCTGTTGTTTTTTTTTTCTTTTTCCTTACCTGGATAGTAAAGTCATAATGTGCTAGAATGCATTGTATACTAACGCAATATGTGACAATTACCTCTAAACGAAGCCCTCGTCGTCCCCGCTGGAGGCCGCATCCGAGTTCCCCCATCTTCCTTTCGGGTCTGCGGACTCCGACTGTGCTACTGGCCAGAGCTGCGTGACTTCACTCCCAGGCAGGGCTGCTGTTAGAAATCGAGGGGCCCCATACAGACTACCTGGCAAGGCCCCCCCAAGAAAATATTAAAGATATATTTAGCTAAAATTACAACAAAATCACTATTATCAGACACAAATATAACATAACTCACATAATTTCTACTAAATCTAAGACCCCGTTCACACTGGGGCGATCCGATTTGCCGGGGCGACCTCACAGGTCGCGGCGCGCAGCACGCACCGCGACCTCGGAGCGGCCGGCACGGACTTCATAACATTGAAGTCTATGACGGTCGCTCCGGGTCGCCCCAAAGAAGCTCCGGACCCTTTTTCTAAGTCGGAGCGACTTGCGTCGCTCCTATTAGAACGGGTCCACAGCTTCTCTATGGAAGGTGACCTACTGCAACCTGTCAGGCGACCAGGTTGCCTGACAGGTCGCCCCAGTGTGAACGGGGTCTGAAAAAAAAAACTATGTTAAATAAAAAAGAAGATGAGATGAGAAAAATATACAGGCTGGGCAGTTGGAGCTCAGTGATCAGAGAGACAGAGAGAGAGAAACAAAGTTACAATTTACAAATAAACTCTTGAGCAGAGATAAGTGCTGGGAGGGGGGGGGGGCCCACACAAGGGAGGGGATTAGTGAGGGACAACTGTCTCTTTCTCAACAGATAAAAGCTGATAGCAGGGAGAGGGACAGATCAGATTCAGGTGCTGGAGGAAGATTTCTGTATTTATTGTCCATCACTAATCCCCCTCTCTGTGTGCTCGGGCCCCCTACAAGAGGGCTGGTGGTCCCCCCCTATGAGCGGCCCTGCTCCCAAGCATGAGTACGGGAGCCGCCAGTCATGGCACAGGGCTCTGAACAAATTATACGGGCGGCCGTTCCTTCAGGACGCATGTGCCTATGACGTCATTGACGCAGTATACAATAAATATCTCTTATACAGTGCAAGTTTAGGGGATATTTACAGTACTTATCCAGTAGCTTTACATTACCTATAGGTACAAACATTGGAGGGGGTTTACAACCACTTTAAGGTTTCTTGGCTGTCTCTTGGCAACTCAAAGTTTCAGCTCCCTCCATATATTTTCTATGGGATTAAGGTCTGCAGACTGGCTAGGCCACTCCATGACCTTAATGTGCTTCTTCTTGAGCCACTCCTTTGTTGCCTTGGCGGTATGTTTTGGGTCATTTTCATGCTGGAAGACCCATCTTCAGTGTTCTGGCTGAGGGAAGAAGGTTCTCATCCAAGATTGTACAATACATGCTCCTGCCTATTGGCCCCTCAATGCGGCAAAGTCGAGCTGTACCTTTAGCAGAGAAACAGCCCCAAACCATCATGTTTCCACCTCCATGCTTGACTGTAGGGATGGTGTTCTTAGGATCATAGTCAGCATTTTTCTTCTTACAAACACGGCGAGTTGTGTTAGTGCCAAATAGCTAAATTTTGGCTTCATCTGACCACAGCACTTTCTCCCAATACTTCCCTGAATCATTTAGATGCTCATTGGAAAACTTCAGATGGGCCTTCTTGAGGAGGGGGACCTTGCGGGCGCTGTAGGATTTAAATCTATGTTGGCGTATTGTGTTACCAATGGTTTGCTTGGTGACTGTGGTCCCAACTGCCTTGAGATCATTCACAAGCTCTTTCTGTGTAGTTCTGGGATGATCCCTCACTTTTCTCATGATCATCCTTACCCCATGAGTTAAAACCATGCATGGAGCTCCAGACTGAGGGCGATTGATGGTTATTTTATATTTCTTCCATTGTGGAATAATCGCTCCAACAGTTGTCTCCTTCCCACCAAGCTTCTTGCTGATGGTCTTGTAGCCCATTCCAGCCTTGTGCAGGTCAACAATCTTGTCCCTGACATCCTTTGACAGCTCTTTGCTCTTGTCCATGATGGTGAGGTTTGAATGGAAGAAAGAGATTCTGTGGACAGGTGTATTTTATACACATAACGAGTTGTCATTAGGAGAACCTTCTTAGGCCCCTTTCACACAGGCGGACCATTCAGATCCGCCTGTCCGTTTTTTTGGCGGATCTGAACGGTCCCCCCATGCATCTCTATGGGGGATCAGACGTCAGCGGAGACATGTCTGCTGACATCCGATCCGTCAAATCTGGACGGATGGAAACCCTATTTTCCATCCGTCCAGCGGATCGGATGGGATCGGATGAGAACGGACCGACGGTCCATTCCCATCCAATTTTCCCCATAGAGATGCATGGGGAACTGACAGCTGTGTCTCAGCACACAGCGCGGACACACAGCTGTCATTCTCGGCTCAGCGGGGGATCGGCGGCTCGATCCCCTGCTGAGAAAAACGGAGTCCGTCCGACGGACGGATACTGTGAAAGGGGCCTTACATTGACAGGACTAATCTGTGTACCACATGAGCACATAATGTAGCCAGTCTGTGGGAGCCAGAATTATTGTTGGTTGGTAGAGGATCAAATACTTATTTTACTCACTGAGCTGCAACTCAATTTATAAAATTTGTATTGTGTTTTTTTCTGTATTTTTGGTTGATATAAAAATCTATTTTTTTCATCAATTTAGGCCAATATGTATTCTGCTTTGGTAAAAAAAAAATCCCAATAAGTGTATATTGCGCAAAAGTTATAGCATCTACGAACTTTGGGATATATTTGTGGAATTTTTATTGATTTATTTATTTATTTTTACTAGTAATGGCAGCGACTGCGATATTGCGGCAGACAAATGGGACACCTAACTGACACTTTTGACACTTTTTGGGGGACCAGTGACATTATTACAGTGATCAGTGCTTAAAATATGCACTGTTACTGTACTAATGACACTGTCAGGGAAGGGGTTAACATCAGGGGTGATCAAAGGTTTAAATGTGTGCATAAGGAGTTTTTACTAACTTTGGGGGAGGTGCTTGTACTGTGGGAAGACAGAGATCCAGGTCAGGGGAGGACTGGCAGCCTTGGGCCTGGGGGGCAAGTCCAGTCAAGTGGCCCATTGAACCACCGAGCTCACCATCTATGCCCACCTGGTTTATAACGGATATTGATGTTATAAAGCAAGACAAATATGATACAATGTGGTAACATAATTTAATGTTAATAGCAACAAAGGAGGTTTAACAAAAATAATGCATCAATGCAGCCTCAACAGTGCCCATCAGTCCAGCCTCATCAGTGCCCATTAATGCAGCCTCACCAGTGCCCATCAGTCCAGCCTCATCAGTGCCCATTAATGCAGCCTCACTAGTGCCCATCAGTCCAGCCTCATCAGTGCCCATTAATGCAGCCTCACCTGTGCCCATCAAGGCATCCTGATCATTGCCCATCAATGCAACCTGACCAGTGCCCATCAATGCAACCTGACCAGTGCCCATCAATGCAGCCTGATCAGTGCCCATCAATGCAACCTGACCAGTGCCCATCAATTCAGCCTCACCAGTGCCCATCAATGCAGCCTCACCAGTGTCCATCAATGCAGCCTCTCCAGTGCCCATAAATGCAGCCTCACCAGTGCAGCCTTATCAGTTCCCATCAATGCAGCCTGATCAGTACCCATCAATGCAGCCTCACCAGTGCCCATCAATGCAACCTGATCAGTGTCCATCAGCTCAGCCTCATCAGTGAAAGAAGATTATTGGTGAACCCAACAAAAACTGCGCAAAATGAATGTGATGTATAAATAAATAAACACTACTCATATCTATAAATGTGTTTAGGGTGAAATTGCTTCCACTCTGCGAGCTGCAAAATCAACGTGAATAACGTGACAAATGAAAAAGTGAAAAAATGTGGCGCTCAACAGTTTGATAAAACACAAAGTAAATTATTCCAATGTGCAAACGTTCGTGCAAAAAAACTGTTTCTAGTGTCCAAAAAAAAAAAGGGTTA